>NC_072734.1:8127129-8427129 GCF_026930045.1 Uloborus diversus
GGTGGGTGACTATGAGTAAGAGAGAATTTTAAAGGAAGACAAAACAATCGGTTCAATCAGATGCAACTCGAATCTATTCTAAAAGTGAGGCGACAATCTATCATTCAGGAGTAACGTATTCTCTCAATGATTTCAATAAAGCAAGGATTCAAAACGTTGTGAGGAAATTCCATCATGTGTACATGGAAATGTAGATAAAAGACCGGCTAAGGTAAAAAAAGCTATTTCGAAATATTCGGAACCTGGCCCATGGGGGGATCGAACCCACGACCTTCGCGTTATTAGCACGCCGCTCTAACCAACAGAGCTAATGGGCCACTGGTGGTGGGTGACTATGAGTAAGAGAGAATTTTAAAGGAAGACAAAAAAATCGGTTCAATCAGATGCAACTCGAATCTATTCTAAAAGTGAGGCGACAATTTATCATTCAGGAGTAACGTATTCTCTCAATGATTTCAATAAAGCAAGGATTCAAAAACGTTGTGAGGAAATTCCATCATGTGTACATGGAAATGTGGGATAAAAGTCCGGCTAAGGTAAAAAAGCTGTTTCGAAAATAATCGGAACCTGGCCATGGGGGGATCGAACCCACGACCTTTGCGTTATTAGCACGCCGCTCTAACCAACTGAGCTAATGGGCCACTGGTGGGTGGGTGACTATGAGTAAGAGAGAATTTTAAAGGAAGACAAAAAATCGGTTCAATCAGATGCAACTCGAATCTAGTCTAAAAGTAAGGCGACAATTTATCATTCAGGAGTAACGTATTCTCTCAATGATTTCAATAAAGCAAGGATTCAAAACGTTGTGAGGAAATTCCATCATGTGTACATGGAAATGTGGATAAAAGTCCGGCTAAGGTAATAAAAGCTATTTCGAAAATAATCGAACCTGGCCCATGGGGGGATCGAACCCACGACCTTCGCGTTATTAGCACGACGCTCTAACCAACTGAGCTAATGGGCCACTGGTGGTGGGTGACTATGAGTAAGAGAGAATTTTAAAGGAAGACAAAAAATCGGTTCAAATCAGATGCAACTCGAATCTATTCTAAAAGTAAGGCGACAATTTATCATTCAGGAGTAACGTATTCTCTCAATGATTTCAATTAAAGCAAGGATTCAAAACGTTGTGAGGAAATTCCATCATGTGTAGATAGAAATGTGGATAAAAATCCTGCTAAAGTAAAAGAGCCATTTATAAAATAACCGGAACCTGGCCCATGGGGGGATCGAACCCACGACCTTCGCGTTATTAGCACGCCGCTCTAACCAACTGAGCTAATGGGCCACTGGTGTTGGGTGACTATGAGTAAGAGAGAATTTTAAAGGAAGACAAAACAATCGGTTCAATCAGATGCAACTCGAATCTATTCTAAAAGTGAGCGACAATTTATCATTCAGGAGTAACGTATTCTCTCAATGATTTCAATAAAGCAAGGATTCAAAACGTTGTGAGGAAATTCCATCATGTGTACATGGAAATGTGGATAAAAGTCCGGCTAAGGTAAAAAAGCTATTTCGAAAATATTCGGAACCTGGCCATGGGGGGATCGAACCCACGACCTTCGCGTTATTAGCACGCCCGCTCTAACCAACTGAGCTAAAGGGCCACTGGTGGTGGGTGACTATGAGTAAGAGAGAATTTTAAAGGAAGACAAAAAAATCGGTTCAATCAGATGCAACTCGAATCTAGTCTAAAAGTAAGGCGACAATTTATCATTCAGGAGTAACGTATTCTCTCAATGATTTCAATAAAGCAAGGATTCAAAAACGTTGTGAGGAAATTCCATCATGTGTACATGGAAATGTGGATAAAAGTCCGGCTAAGGTAAAAAAGCTATTTCGAAAATATTCGGAACCTGGCCCATGGGGGGTTCGAACCCACGACCTTCGCGTTATTAGCACGCCGCTCTAACCAACTGAGCTAATGGGCCACTGGTGGTGGGTGACTATGAGTAAGAGAGAATTTTAAAGGAAGACAAAACAATCGGTTCAATCAGATGCAACTCGAATCTATTCTAAAAGTGAGGCGACAATCTATCATTCAGGAGTAACGTATTCTCTCAATGATTTCAATAAAGCAAGGATTCAAAACGTTGTGAGGAAATTCCATCATGTGTACATGGAAATGTAGATAAAAGACGGCTAAGGTAAAAAAGCTATTTCGAAAATATTCGGAACCTGGCCCATGGGGGGATCGAACCCACGACATCGCGTTATTAGCACGCCGCTCTAACCAACAGAGCTAATGGGCCACTGGTGGTGGGTGACTATGAGTAAGAGAGAATTTTAAAGGAAGACAAAAAATCGGTTCAATCAGATGCAACTCGAATCTATTCTAAAAAGTGAGGCGACAATTTATCATTCAGGAGTAACGTATTCTCTCAATGATTTCAATAAAGCAAGGATTCAAAACGTTGTGAGGAAATTCCATCATGTGTACATGGAAATGTGGATAAAAGTCCGGCTAAGGTAAAAAAGCTATTTCGAAAATAATCGGAAGCTGGCCCATGGGGGGTTCGAACCCACGACCTTCGCGTTATTAGCACGCCGCTCTAACCAACTGAGCTAATGGGCCACTGGTGGTGGGTGACTATGAGTAAGAGAGAATTTTAAAGGAAGACAAAAAAATCGGTTCAATCAGATGCAACTCGAATCTGTTCTAAAAGTAAGGCGACAATTTATCATTCAGGAGTAACGTATTCTCTCAATGATTTCAATAAAGCAAGGATTCAAAACGTTGTGAGGAAATTTCATTATGTGTACATGGAAATGTGGATAAAAATCCTGCTAAAGTAAAAGAGCCATTTATAAAATAACCGGAACCTGGCCCATGGGGGGATCGAACCCACGACCTTCGCGTTATTAGCACGCCGCTCTAACCAACTGAGCTAATGGGCCACTGGTGGTGGGTGACTATGAGTAAGAGAGAATTTTAAAGGAAGACAAAAAAAATCGGTTCAATCAGATGCAACTCGAATCTATTCTAAAAGTAAGGCGACAATTTATCATTCAGGAGTAACGTATTCTCTCAATGATTTCAATAAAGCAAGGATTCAAAACGTTGTGAGGAAATTCCATCATGTGTAGATAGAAATGTGGATAAAAATCCTGCTAAAGTAAAAGAGCCATTTATAAAATAACCGGAACCTGGCCCATGGGGGGATCGAACCCACGACCTTCGCGTTATTAGCACGCCGCTCTAACCAACTGAGCTAATGGGCCACTGGTGGTGGGTGACTATGAGTAAGAGAGAATTTTAAAGGAAGACAAAAAAAATCGGTTCAATCAGATGCAACTCGAATCTATTCTAAAAGTAAGGCGACAATTTATCATTCAGGAGTAACGTATTCTCTCAATGATTTCAATAAAGCAAGGATTCAAAACGTTGTGAGGAAATTCCATCATGTGTAGATAGAAATGTGGATAAAAATCCTGCTAAAGTAAAAGAGCCATTTATAAAATAACCGGAACCTGGCCCATGGGGGGATCGAACCCACGACCTTCGCGTTATTAGCACGCCGCTCTAACCAACTGAGCTAATGGGCCACTGGTGGTGGGTGACTATGAGTAAGAGAGAATTTTAAAGGAAGACAAAACAATCGGTTCAATCAGATGCAACTCGAATCTATTCTAAAAGTGAGGCGACAATTTATCATTCAGGAGTAACGTATTCTCTCAATGATTTCAATAAAGCAAGGATTCAAAACGTTGTGAGGAAATTCCATCATGTGTACATGGAAATGTGGATAAAAGTCCGGCTAAGGTAAAAAAGCTATTTCGAAAATAATCGGAACCTGGCCCATGGGGGGATCGAACCCACGACCTTCGCGTTATTAGCACGCCGCTCTAACCAACTGAGCTAATGGGCCACTGGTGGTGGGTGACTATGAGTAAGAGAGAATTTTAAAGGAAGACAAAAAAATCGGTTCAATCAGATGCAACTCGAATCTAGTCTAAAAGTAAGGCGACAATTTATCATTCAGGAGTAACGTATTCTCTCAATGATTTCAATAAAGCAAGGATTCAAAACGTTGTGAGGAAATTCCATTATGTGTACATGGAAATGTGGATAAAAGTCCGGCTAAGGTAAAAAAGCTATTTCGAAAATATTCGGAACCTGGCCCATGGGGGGTTCGAACCCACGACCTTCGCGTTATTAGCACGCCGCTCTAACCAACTGAGCTAATGGGCCACTGGTGGTGGGTGACTATGAGTAAGAGAGAATTTTAAAGGAAGACAAAACAATCGGTTCAATCAGATGCAACTCGAATCTATTCTAAAAGTGAGGCGACAATTTATCATTCAGGAGTAACGTATTCTCTCAATGATTTCAATAAAGCAAGGATTCAAAACGTTGTGAGGAAATTCCATCATGTGTACATGGAAATATAGATAAAAGACCGGCTAAGGTAAAAAAGCTATTTCGAAAATATTCGGAACCTGGCCCATGGGGGGATCGAACCCACGACCTTCGTGTTATTAGCACGCCGCTCTAACCAACAGAGCTAATGGGCCACTGGTGGTGGGTGACTATGAGTAAGAGAGAATTTTAAAGGAAGACAAAAAAATCGGTTCAATCAGATGCAACTCGAATCTATTCTAAAAGTGAGGCGACAATTTATCATTCAGGAGTAACGTATTCTCTCAATGATTTCAATAAAGCAAGGATTCAAAACGTTGTGAGGAAATTCCATCATGTGTACATGGAAATGTGGATAAAAGTCCGGCTAAGGTAAAAAAGCTATTTCGAAAATAATCGGAACCTGGCCCATGGGGGGATCGAACCCACGACCTTCGCTTTATTAGCACGCCGCTCTAACCAACTGAACTAATGGGCCACTGGTGGTGGGTGACTATGAGTAAGAGAGAATTTTAAAGGAAGACAAAAAAATCGGTTCAATCAGATGCAACTCGAATCTAGTCTAAAAGTAAGGCGACAATTTATCATTCAGGAGTAACGTATTCTCTCAATGATTTCAGTAAAGCAAGGATTCAAAACGTTGTGAGGAAATTCCATCATGTGTACATGGAAATGTGGATAAAAGTCCGGCTAAGGTAAAAAAGCTATTTCGAAAATATTCGGAACCTGGCCCATGGGGGGTTCGAACCCACGACCTTCGCGTTATTAGCACGCCGCTCTAACCAACTGAGCTAATGGGCCACTGGTGGTGGGTGACTATGAGTAAGAGAGAATTTTAAAGGAAGACAAAAAAATCGGTTCAATCAGATGCAACTCGAATCTGTTCTAAAAGTAAGGCGACAATTTATCATTCAGGAGTAACGTATTCTCTCAATGATTTCAATAAAGCAAGGATTCAAAACGTTGTGAGGAAATTCCATTATGTGTACATGGAAATGTGGATAAAAATCCTGCTAAAGTAAAAGAGCCATTTATAAAATAACCGGAACCTGGCCCATGGGGGGATCGAACCCACGACCTTCGCGTTATTAGCACGACGCTCTAACCAACTGAGCTAATGGGCCACTGGTGGTGGGTGACTATGAGTAAGAGAGAATTTTAAAGGAAGACAAAAAAATCGGTTCAATCAGATGCAACTCGAATCTATTCTAAAAGTAAGGCGACAATTTATCATTCAGGAGTAACGTATTCTCTCAATGATTTCAATAAAGCAAGGATTCAAAACGTTGTGAGGAAATTCCATCATGTGTAGATAGAAATGTGGATAAAAATCCTGCTAAAGTAAAAGAGCCATTTATAAAATAACCGGAACCTGGCCCATGGGGGGATCGAACCCACGACCTTCGCGTTATTAGCACGCCGCTCTAACCAACTGAGCTAATGGGCCACTGGTGTTGGGTGACTATGAGTAAGAGAGAATTTTAAAGGAAGACAAAACAATCGGTTCAATCAGATGCAACTCGAATCTATTCTAAAAGTGAGGCGACAATTTATCATTCAGGAGTAACGTATTCTCTCAATGATTTCAATAAAGCAAGGATTCAAAACGTTGTGAGGAAATTCCATCATGTGTACATGGAAATGTGGACAAAAGTCCGGCTAAGGTAAAAAAGCTATTTCGAAAATAATCGGAACCTGGCCCATGGGGGGATCGAACCCACGACCTTCGCGTTATTAGCACGCCGCTCTAACCAACTGAGCTAAAGGGCCACTGGTGGTGGGTGACTATGAGTAAGAGAGAATTTTAAAGGAAGACAAAAAAATCGGTTCAATCAGATGCAACTCGAATCTAGTCTAAAAGTAAGGCGACAATTTATCATTCAGGAGTAACGTATTCTCTCAATGATTTCAATAAAGCAAGGATTCAAAACGTTGTGAGGAAATTCCATCATGTGTACATGGAAATGTGGATAAAAGTCCGGCTAAGGTAAAAAAGCTATTTCGAAAATATTCGGAACCTGGCCCATGGGGGGTTCGAACCCACGACCTTCGCGTTATTAGCACGCCGCTCTAACCAACTGAGCTAATGGGCCACTGGTGGTGGGTGACTATGAGTAAGAGAGAATTTTAAAGGAAGACAAAACAATCGGTTCAATCAGATGCAACTCGAATCTATTCTAAAAGTGAGGCGACAATCTATCATTCAGGAGTAACGTATTCTCTCAATGATTTCAATAAAGCAAGGATTCAAAACGTTGTGAGGAAATTCCATCATGTGTACATGGAAATGTAGATAAAAGACCGGCTAAGGTAAAAAAGCTATTTCGAAAATATTCGGAACCTGGCCCATGGGGGGATCGAACCCACGACCTTCGCGTTATTAGCACGCCGCTCTAACCAACAGAGCTAATGGGCCACTGGTGGTGGGTGGACTATGAGTAAGAGAGAATTTTAAAGGAAGACAAAAAAATCGGTTCAATCAGATGCAACTCGAATCTATTCTAAAAGTGAGGCGACAATTTATCATTCAGGAGTAACGTATTCTCTCAATGATTTCAATAAAGCAAGGATTCAAAACGTTGTGAGGAAATTCCATCATGTGTACATGGAAATGTGGATAAAAGTCCGGCTAAGGTAAAAAAGCTATTTCGAAAATAATCGGAACCTGGCCCATGGGGGGATCGAACCCACGACCTTTGCGTTATTAGCACGCCGCTCTAACCAACTGAGCTAATGGGCCACTGGTGGTGGGTGACTATGAGTAAGAGAGAATTTTAAAGGAAGACAAAAAAATCGGTTCAATCAGATGCAACTCGAATCTAGTCTAAAAGTAAGGCGACAATTTATCATTCAGGAGTAACGTATTCTCTCAATGATTTCAATAAAGCAAGGATTCAAAACGTTGTGAGGAAATTCCATCATGTGTACATGGAAATGTGGATAAAAGTCCGGCTAAGGTAAAAAAGCTATTTCGAAAATATTCGGAACCTGGCCCATGGGGGGTTCGAACCCACGACCTTCGCGTTATTAGCACGCCGCTCTAACCAACTGAGCTAATGGGCCACTGGTGGTGGGTGACTATGAGTAAGAGAGAATTTTAAAGGAAGACAAAAAAATCGGTTCAATCAGATGCAACTCGAATCTGTTCTAAAAGTAAGTCGACAATTTATCATTCAGGAGTAACGTATTCTCTCAATGATTTCAATAAAGCAAGGATTCAAAACGTTGTGAGGAAATTCCATCATGTGTAGATAGAAATGTGGATAAAAATCCTGCTAAAGTAAAAGAGCCATTTATAAAATAACCGGAACCTGGCCCATGGAGGATCGAACCCACGACCTTCGCGTTATTAGCACGCCGCTCTAACCAACTGAGCTAATGGGCCACTGGTGGTGGGTGACTATGAGTAAGAGAGAATTTTAAAGGAAGACAAAAAAATCGGTTCAATCAGATGCAACTCGAATCTATTCTAAAAGTAAGGCGACAATTTATCATTCAGGAGTAACGTATTCTCTCAATGATTTCAATAAAGCAAGGATTCAAAACGTTGTGAGGAAATTCCATCATGTGTAGATAGAAATGTGGATAAAAATCCTGCTAAAGTAAAAGAGCCATTTATAAAATAACCGGAACCTGGCCCATGGGGGGATCGAACCCACGACCTTCGCGTTATTAGCACGCCGCTCTAACCAACTGAGCTAATGGGCCACTGGTGGTGGGTGACTATGAGTAAGAGAGAATTTTAAAGGAAGACAAAAAAATCGGTTCAATCAGATGCAACTCGAATCTCTTCTAAAAGTAAGGCGACAATTTATCATTCAGGAGTAACGTATTCTCTCAATGATTTCAATAAAGCAAGGATTCAAAACGTTGTGAGGAAATTCCATCATGTGTAGATAGAAATGTGGATAAAAATCCTGCTAAAGTAAAAGAGCCATTTATAAAATAACCGGAACCTGGCCCATGGGGGGATCGAACCCACGACCTTCGCGTTATTAGCACGCCGCTCTAACCAACTGAGCTAATGGGCCACTGGTGGTGGGTGACTATGAGTAAGAGAGAATTTTAAAGGAAGACAAAACAATCGGTTCAATCAGATGCAACTCGAATCTATTCTAAAAGTGAGGCGACAATTTACCATTCAGGAGTAACGTATTCTCTCAATGATTTCAATAAAGCAAGGATTCAAAACGTTGTGAGGAAATTCCATCATGTGTACATGGAAATGTGGATAAAAGTCCGGCTAAGGTAAAAAAGCTATTTCGAAAATAATCGGAACCTGGCCCATGGGGGGATCGAACCCACGACCTTCGCGTTATTAGCACGCCGCTCTAACCAACTGAGCTAATGGGCCACTGGTGGTGGGTGACTATGAGTAAGAGAGAATTTTAAAGGAAGACAAAAAAATCGGTTCAATCAGATGCAACTCGAATCTAGTCTAAAAGTAAGGCGACAATTTATCATTCAGGAGTAACGTATTCTCTCAATGATTTCAATAAAGCAAGGATTCAAAACGTTGTGAGGAAATTCCATTATGTGTACATGGAAATGTGGATAAAAGTCCGGCTAAGGTAAAAAAGCTATTTCGAAAATATTCGGAACCTGGCCCATGGGGGGTTCGAACCCACGACCTTCGCGTTATTAGCACGCCGCTCTAACCAACTGAGCTAATGGGCCACTGGTGGTGGGTGACTATGAGTAAGAGAGAATTTTAAAGGAAGACAAAACAATCGGTTCAATCAGATGCAACTCGAATCTATTCTAAAAGTGAGGCGACAATTTATCATTCAGGAGTAACGTATTCTCTCAATGATTTCAATAAAGCAAGGATTCAAAACGTTGTGAGGAAATTCCATCATGTGTACATGGAAATATAGATAAAAGACCGGCTAAGGTAAAAAAGCTATTTCGAAAATATTCGGAACCTGGCCCATGGGGGGATCGAACCCACGACCTTCGTGTTATTAGCACGCCGCTCTAACCAACAGAGCTAATGGGCCACTGGTGGTGGGTGACTATGAGTAAGAGAGAATTTTAAAGGAAGACAAAAAAATCGGTTCAATCAGATGCAACTCGAATCTATTCTAAAAGTGAGGCGACAATTTATCATTCAGGAGTAACGTATTCTCTCAATGATTTCAATAAAGCAAGGATTCAAAACGTTGTGAGGAAATTCCATCATGTGTACATGGAAATGTGGATAAAAGTCCGGCTAAGGTAAAAAAGCTATTTCGAAAATATTCGGAACCTGGCCCATGGGGGGTTCGAACCCACGACCTTCGCGTTATTAGCACGCCGCTCTAAACAACTGAGCTAATGGGCCACTGGTGGTGGGTGACTATGAGTAAGAGAGAATTTTAAAGGAAGACAAAAAAATCGGTTCAATCAGATGCAACTCGAATCTGTTCTAAAAGTAAGGCGACAATTTATCATTCAGGAGTAACGTATTCTCTCAATGATTTCAATAAAGCAAGGATTCAAAACGTTGTGAGGAAATTCCATTATGTGTACATGGAAATGTGGATAAAAATCCTGCTAAAGTAAAAGAGCCATTTATAAAATAACCGGAACCTGGCCCATGGGGGGATCGAACCCACGACCTTCGCGTTATTAGCACGACGCTCTAACCAACTGAGCTAATGGGCCACTGGTGGTGGGTGACTATGAGTAAGAGAGAATTTTAAAGGAAGACAAAAAAATCGGTTCAATCAGATGCAACTCGAATCTATTCTAAAAGTAAGGCGACAATTTATCATTCAGGAGTAACGTATTCTCTCAATGATTTCAATAAAGCAAGGATTCAAAACGTTGTGAGGAAATTCCATCATGTGTAGATAGAAATGTGGATAAAAATCCTGCTAAAGTAAAAGAGCCATTTATAAAATAACCGGAACCTGGCCCATGGGGGGATCGAACCCACGACCTTCGCGTTATTAGCACGCCGCTCTAACCAACTGAGCTAATGGGCCACTGGTGGTGGGTGACTATGAGTAAGAGAGAATTTTAAAGGAAGACAAAAAAATCGGTTCAATCAGATGCAACTCGAATCTATTCTAAAAGTAAGGCGACAATTTATCATTCAGGAGTAACGTATTCTCTCAATGATTTCAATAAAGCAAGGATTCAAAACGTTGTGAGGAAATTCCATCATGTGTAGATAGAAATGTGGATAAAAATCCTGCTAAAGTAAAAGAGCCATTTATAAAATAACCGGAACCTGGCCCATGGGGGGATCGAACCCACGACCTTCGCGTTATTAGCACGCCGCTCTAACCAACTGAGCTAATGGGCCACTGGTGGTGGGTGACTATGAGTAAGAGAGAATTTTAAAGGAAGACAAAAAAATCGGTTCAATCAGATGCAACTCGAATCTATTCTAAAAGTAAGGCGACAATTTATCATTCAGGAGTAACGTATTCTCTCAATGATTTCAATAAAGCAAGGATTCAAAACGTTGTGAGGAAATTCCATCATGTGTAGATAGAAATGTGGATAAAAATCCTGCTAAAGTAAAAGAGCCATTTATAAAATAACCGGAACCTGGCCCATGGGGGGATCGAACCCACGACCTTCGCGTTATTAGCACGCCGCTCTAACCAACTGAGCTAATGGGCCACTGGTGGTGGGTGACTATGAGTAAGAGAGAATTTTAAAGGAAGACAAAACAATCGGTTCAATCAGATGCAACTCGAATCTATTCTAAAAGTGAGGCGACAATTTATCATTCAGGAGTAACGTATTCTCTCAATGATTTCAATAAAGCAAGGATTCAAAACGTTGTGAGGAAATTCCATCATGTGTAGATAGAAATGTGGATAAAAATCCTGCTAAAGTAAAAGAGCCATTTATAAAATAACCGGAACCTGGCCCATGGGGGGATCGAACCCACGACCTTCGCGTTATTAGCACGCCGCTCTAACCAACTGAGCTAATGGGCCACTGGTGGTGGGTGACTATGAGTAAGAGAGAATTTTAAAGGAAGACAAAAAAATCGGTTCAATCAGATGCAACTCGAATCTAGTCTAAAAGTAAGGCGACAATTTATCATTCAGGAGTAACGTATTCTCTCAATGATTTCAATAAAGCAAGGATTCAAAACGTTGTGAGGAAATTCCATTATGTGTACATGGAAATGTGGATAAAAGTCCGGCTAAGGTAAAAAAGCTATTTCGAAAATATTCGGAACCTGGCCCATGGGGGGTTCGAACCCACGACCTTCGCGTTATTAGCACGCCGCTCTAACCAACTGAGCTAATGGGCCACTGGTGGTGGGTGACTATGAGTAAGAGAGAATTTTAAAGGAAGACAAAACAATCGGTTCAATCAGATGCAACTCGAATCTATTCTAAAAGTGAGGCGACAATTTATCATTCAGGAGTAACGTATTCTCTCAATGATTTCAATAAAGCAAGGATTCAAAACGTTGTGAGGAAATTCCATCATGTGTACATGGAAATATAGATAAAAGACCGGCTAAGGTAAAAAAGCTATTTCGAAAATATTCGGAACCTGGCCCATGGGGGGATCGAACCCACGACCTTCGTGTTATTAGCACGCCGCTCTAACCAACAGAGCTAATGGGCCACTGGTGGTGGGTGACTATGAGTAAGAGAGAATTTTAAAGGAAGACAAAAAAATCGGTTCAATCAGATGCAACTCGAATCTATTCTAAAAGTGAGGCGACAATTTATCATTCAGGAGTAACGTATTCTCTCAATGATTTCAATAAAGCAAGGATTCAAAACGTTGTGAGGAAATTCCATCATGTGTACATGGAAATGTGGATAAAAGTCCGGCTAAGGTAAAAAAGCTATTGCGAAAATAATTTGAACCTGGCCCATGGGGGGATCGAACCCACGACCTTCGCGTTATTAGCACGCCGCTCTAACCAACTGAGCTAATGGGCCACTGGTGGTGGGTGACTATGAGTAAGAGAGAATTTTAAAGGAAGACAAAAAAATCGGTTCAATCAGATGCAACTCGATTTTATTCTAAAAGTAAGGCGACAATTTATCATTCAGGAGTAACGTATTCTCTCAATGATTTCAATAAAGCAAGGATTCAAAACGTTGTGAGGAAATTCCATCATGTGTACATGGAAATGTGGATAAAAGTCCGGCTAAGGTAAAAAAGCTATTTCGAAAATATTCGGAACCTGGCCCATGGGGGGATCGAACCCACGACCTTCGCGTTATTAGCACGCCGCTCTAACCAACTGAGCTAATGAGCCACTGATGGTGGGTGACTATGAGTAAGAGAGAATATTAAAGGAAGACAAAAAAATCGGTTCAATCAGATGCAACTCGAATCTATTCTAAAAGTAAGGCGACAATTTATCATTCAGGAGTAACGTATTCTCTCAATGATTTCAATAAAGCAAGGATTCAAAACGTTGTGAGGAAATTCCATCATGTGTACATGGAAATGTGGATAAAAGTCCGGCTAAGGTAAAAAAGCTATTTATAAAATAACCGGAACCTGGCCCATGGGGGGATCGAACCCACGACCTTTGCGTTATTAGCACGACGCTCTAACCAACTGAGCTAATGAGCCACTGATGGTGGGTGACTATGAGTAAGAGAGAATTTTAAAGGAAGACAAAAAAATCGTCTCAAACAGATGCAACTTAAATCTATTCTAAAAGTGAGGCGGCAATTTATCATTCAGGAGTAACGTATTCTCTCAACGATTTCAATAAAGCAAGTATTCAAAACGTTGTTAGGAAATTCCTTTATGTGTGCATGGAAATTCGGATAATAGTCCTGCTAAAGTAAAAAAGCTATTTCGAAAATAATCGGAACTTGGCCCATGAGGGGATCGAACCCACGACCTTCGCGTTATTAGCACGATGCTCTAACCAACTGAGCTAACGGGCTGCTATTATTGGGTGACTGCGTAAGAGAGAGTTTTAGAGGAAGACAAAAAAATCGTCTCAAACAGATGCAACTTAAATCTATTCTAAAAGTGAGGCGACAATTTATCATTCAGGAGTAACGTATTCTCTCAATGATTTCAATAAAGCAAGGATTCAAAACGTTGTAATTAAATTCCGTTATGTGTGCATGGAAATTTGGATAAATATTCTGCTAAAGTAAGAAAGCTATTTCGAAAATAATCGGAACCTGGCCCAGAGAGGGATCGAACCCACGACCTTCGCGTTATTAGCACGACGCTATAACCAACTGAACTAATGGGCCGCTATTATTGGGTGACTATGCGTAAGAGAGAGTTTTAAAGTAAGACAAAAAAATCGTCTCAAACAGATGCAACTTAAATCTATTCTAAAAGTGAGGCGACAATTTATCATTCAGGAGTAACGTATTCTCTCAATGATTTCAATAAAGCAAGGATTCAAAACGTTGTAAGGAAATTCCTTTTTGTGTGCATGGAAATTTGGATAAAATTCCTGCTAAAGTAAAAAAGCTATTTCGAAAATAATCGGAACCTGGCCCATGGGGGGATCGAACCCACGACCTTCGCGTTATTAGCACGACGCTTTAACCAACTGATCTAATGGGCCGCTATCATTGGGTGACTATGCGTAAAAGAGAGTTTTAAAGGAAGACAAAAAAAATCGTCTCAAACAGATGCAACTTAAATCTATTCTAAAAGTGAGGCGACAATTTATCATTCAGGAGTAACGTATTCTCTCAATGATTTCAATAAAGCAAGGATTCAAAACGTTGTAATTAAATTCCTTTATGTGTGCATGGAAATTTGGATAAAAGTCCTGCTAAAGTAAAAAAGCTATTTCGAAAATAATCGGAACCTGGCCCATGGGGGGATCGAACCCACGACCTTCGCGTTATTAGCACGACGCTTTAACCAACTGATCTAATGGGCCGCTATCATTGGGTGACTATGCGTAAGAGAGAGTTTTAAAGTAAGACAAAAAATCGTCTCAAACAGATGCAACTTAAATCTATTCTAAAAGTGAGGCGACAATTTATCATTCAGGAGTAACGTATTCTCTCAATGATTTCAATAAAGCAAGGATTTAAAACGTTGTAATTAAATTCCTTTATGTGTGCATGGAAATTTGGATAAAAGTCCTGCTAAAGTAAAAAAGCTATTTCGAAAGTAATCGGAACCTGGCCCATGGGGGATCGAACCCACGATCTTCGCGTTATTAGCACGATGCTCTAACCAACTGAGCTAACGGGCCGCTATTATTGGGTGACTATGCGTAAGAGAGAGTTTTAGAGGAAGACAAAAAAATCGTCTCAAACAGATGCAACTTAAATCTATTCTAAAAGTGAGGCGACAATTTATCATTCAGGAGTAACGTATTCTCTCAGTGATTTCAATAAAGCAAGGATTCAAAACGTTGTAATTAAATTCCTTTATGTGTGCATATAAATTTGGATAAAAGTCCTGCTAAAGTAAAAAAGCTATTTCGAAAGTAATCGGAACCAGGCCCATGGGGGTATCGAACCCTCGATCTTCGCGTTATTAGCACGACGCTCTAACCAACTGAACTAATGGACCGCTATTATTGGGTGACTATGCGTAAGAGAGAGTTTTAAAGGAAGACAAAAAAATCGTCTCAAACAGATGCAACTTAAATCTATTCTAAAAGTGAGGCGACAATTTATCATTCAGGAGTAACGTATTCTCTCAATGATTCTCCTACTCTTGTCCATAGCGGTATCGAACCTATGACCTTTGCGCTATTAGTTCGACGCTCAGTGCAGACCGACTGAGCTAGTCAGCCGCTTGTGAGAGGACACCATACGTAATAAAAAGTCTTAATAGGAGAAATAATTAAATAAATGGAGTTTAGATGTGTTATAAAAGTTATACTGATTTTTTTTAACTGGACTTCAAAAAAGTAGGTTATGATTTCGTATTGCAAGCTTTTTATGCATGCTTTCGAATTATTCCAAGACTACTGGACCGATTTGAAAAAAAAAAAAAAATTGTTTAGAAGGGTATACTTCCCAGATGGTCCCATTGTAATTTGGTCTGGAACTGATAATTGTTCCCGGAGAAATCCACGAAACTTTAAATTTCATACGTCACGGTCACGTGGTTTTGCCCTATTTGGTGTATTTTCACACCTGAAGGTTTTGCTTTCTCTTGAACGATATTTAATTCTCGCGGCACATGGATGATCCATTTTCGCAACGCTGTGCCGTCTGATAATTTTTTATTATAGGTGTTACTAATGAATTTATTACTGCGTAGCAAAACAATAAATTAAATATATTTTGCAACTTTAATAGTTGAATCAATTACCTTAATATTTTATTTACTAAAAAATAACCTTTTGAGGCACTAAAATATAAAGTTCTTTATTTATTATTTTAGTTTTTAAATATATTTTGTGTTCAATTGAGGTGGAAATGAATGCAGAACACCCCTCCCCCACGGTTTAATTTATATTCTTTAATTTTTACATTATAACTGTGTCTGATTTCTGAAAATTGACCAATATTCTAGATTTTCTATTTCACGATGCCGCCAGTTCAATTTGAAATTAGGGTTATATTAATTAGCAGGCTTCAAAAAAAAAAGGAGGAGGTTCTGAACTCGTCGGGCTGTTTTTTTTTTTTTTCATACTATGTTCCATAAATACTCGAAGACACCTGTACCCAGGGGCGTGCACAGGGAGGGGGAAAGGATACCTGTTGGCCTTTGCCCGTGCCTGAAGGGGTCCCAATATTTTTACAACTAGGGGTGAAATATAGAGGTAAACAGTATGGAGAGGGGTCCGGAAAAGTCATTTGTGATGGGCTCCAAAATTTCTGTGCACGCTCCTGTCTGTACCGATAAAGAAAATTCTTTTTTTGTTTCAAACGGTATATTTCCTCGGCGGTCTAATGGTAATCAAGTTCAGGTTTGATGAAATTGACTGAACTCTTCAAATATCATACTCACATTTAAATCGATTTGTACTTTATTAACTTTGTATATCGTCTCACTTAGTGAACCGGTTTTTATGCTTTTTTTGTTTTGTGACGGTTTTGTTTAGGGGTGGTCTAACTTAGGTTCCACATCTTTGATTTATCCTTTTTGTTCTTTAGGGAAAAGGTAAGGGTAAAAAACAATGAAGTTCATGCATTTTCCCTCACAAACGATTAAATATAAAACCCATTGATAAACAAAGGTCAAAAAACAAAGGTAGGGTCTGGTGGGGGAAAGTGGTCAATGGGGTAAAGTGGTCATACGTCAAATAAATGGCTATAGCTTGGAAATAAATGTTCGAATGAATGTGAAAATTTTATTTCACGATAGGGCAGTTAAAAACTACATTTTGAATACAAAATTTCACAACTGGAAAAAATTTTATTTGGTAAAATAAAATATTTTGTGTGAATATGAACAATTTCAAAATTTAAACACCTCTTTTAACTTTCTTGGAAAATTTTGTTTGTTAGAATTATGAACAGATTGACTGCACAGGAAGCATCCTACATGTCTCAAGAACTCTTACTCGTTAGCAATTAGCTGAATCTATTATGGTTAATTTTTTAGAACAATTTAAGTAAAATGGGGTAAAGTGGTCATAATATTAGGCTTAACGAATATTGTCCTTTTAACGTCACTTAAACTTTAAGTATGAGGCAGACATAAATGAAATATTAATTTCACTTAATATGTATTGTTTTTACAGTAAACAGGGTTAAATATACGAGTATATGCGTATGCATACTCATATACTCGTGTAGGCACGTATATATACGTATTAACATAAATGCACCAATAAACGCGTAGTATATGGGTAACTGCAAGTATTTTTTGTCTATAAAGATATACATTCGACTATCGATACACCTATATACCCGCTTATACTCGTACATATACGAACACTTATATACTCAGGTAGACACGTATATACGCGTACGTACTCGAAACTCGAGCAGACACTTACACACAAGCACATGATATACATGTATATAGGGTGAGTTTAAACTCTTGGGCAAATTCTTAAAAGATGTAAGAGGGGAGTAGAAGAAGCAAGAATCATAAGAAACATATATTCACAAACACAACGCTGACGCGCTACATGCACGCAAAATCAGAACCTAAAGGATGCAAACAGGTCACAAATTTATTACACAAAGACAATTTTACACAACATTTTAGGTCTTAAGAAAGTGTTAAAGTGATTGATGAAATTTGTAGCCGACTGCTGTAATACATGAGTCGCAATCACAAAGCACTCTCTATTGAGACTTTTGAAAAACTTTCAACAGTCGCTGTGCCTTTGTTGCGATTCATGTATTAGAGCTACTACAGGCCGTAACTTTAACATCTGCTCTAAATAATTCTTAAAAACTAAAATGTTGGTTAAAATCATCTTTTTTCCCCCAATGGGGCTGTATAAGAGTCCTACCTGAAGAGGCGTCTGGGTTATAACCAGACCTAGTGCGCTCCCCTACAATGCATCAGTCTTTCATGTGTCACCATTAAGGCGCTGATGTATGACACAGTTTTTTTGACGCCCAGTTTCCACCAGGGGGAGGCACCTGTGCTCTCTTTGATGCGAAACTGCGGTAGGAATTTGATTTGCCCAAGAAATTCTAATCAAAACGAATACCATAGAGATCTTTTACATGCCGCATAATCGTACGACATGAGCGCTGATGAGTTTCTGCATCTCGAAAATCCACCGACCGTCATCGCCAGGTCAGAACCCGATTCCACAGACGTACAAGGTCAGCGCCTAACCATCACGCCACCAGCTGGTCAGGTAAACTCATCTTTGTGTAACGAATTTGTGACCTGTTTCGCATCCATCATTTTCTGGCTTAGTGTGCATGTAGCGCGTCAACGACCATAAGTTCATTATGATTCTTTGCTTCGTATCTTCCCTTCTCACACCCCTTTGATCTTTGCCCCAGAGCTTGGATTCACTCTGTAAGCATACATGTGTATTAGGGGATATACTCGTGTATACATACATGTACTAATATACACATAAATGTACGTATATACGTCTATACTGGTACATAATCGTGTTTACACGTAAACATACATGTATACTCGTTGCTTCCATATGTATGTACGTGAGTAGGCATTTACAAGCACACACTGGATGTATCCTCGAAATAACTCGTGTATACCCGTATATGTATACCTATGTATGTATGTATCTATGTATGTATGTACCTATGTATGTATGTACCTATGTATGTATGTACCTATGTATGTATACCTATATATGCGTATATATGTCTACTATACAAGTATATACTCAGATATCATGTATATACTCGAGATACAAGTGCATACACGCATATGATGTTCGTTTATACGCGTATATACTCTTGTAGACACGTATACTGTAGGTAATCACGTATACATTCTTGTGTATACCCGCATATACTAGTGCATATACTTGTAACTATAAAAATAACCGAAATATACAAATATTACGGTTAGTTGTAACGGTTTTGCATCTATTTTTAACTATGAACACTTTACCCCATGCTATGACCACTTTCCCCCGCCCCATGGGGTAAAGTGGTCATAAATACATAGGGAAATGAAACTGTTATAAAACTACTTAAATCAATATTTTCCCCCCTGAAATTCTATGTATTGTGTTCTTTAATAATGCAATGTAAAATAACAACAAAAAAAGTTAAAGTGTTTAAAGAATTTATTTTATTTAATATCCACTTAAGTTGAAAACCTACGATTTTATGACCACTTTACCCCACCAGACCCTATATACTTTCTTTAGCTATAGTTAAAGAAAGTATTAAAAAGAAATATTATTAGAGTAACGATAACGAAAACTCTGAATCAAAGATTCTCTGAAGCAAACATAAAATTCATTCTAGTGAAATTTTTAATCTTCATCTATAATGGGGCCATGTGAAGAAACATGCGACTTTAATCACGAGCTACATGACATGTATCGCAAAACATAAATTAGAATTTTAAAATTTACAATTTTACAAATTTAAATTTAAAGCGATTTCTGTTTGTTTTAGTGACTCGTGCATTTGCTTTCGGAAAGCAAACTGTGATAAAATTGAACTAATGATGAAGACATTTTTTTTTGTACACACTTACGCATTGAAAAAAGCCTTTCTTCACAGTCGTCGGAAGTCTCCGAGACGCTCGTCGTGTTATTTACACCACTAAAAAGAAAATAAATAAATTACTTTTAAATTTAAAAAAAAAACCCCTCAAAAAATACCCAGGAACTTAAAAGCAAAAAATAATTGATTACGCTTACATTCTATTTCCTACCGAAACCTAGAAATGAAATTTATTTTACAATTTCAATACAAAAATCAACTAAACTGAACACCGCATTATAAAATAAACACTGATTTTAATAAATATATAATGAATTATTTTAAATATCTAATTAATTATATACGATCTCTTAATTTTTAGTAACCTTTTGAAGTCGGGGCCTTCTACAAACTACTACCTAACCTGAAACTGAGTAGGTTTAGTTTAGACCAATTTCGCGTTCAGGATTCGGTGGGTTGTCAGTTACGTTACGTAGTTCTTTATAGGAGGCCCCGACTTCAAAAGGTTATTAAAAATTAAGAGATCGTATATAATTAGTTAGGTACTTAAAATGATTCATCGTATAGTAATTAAAATCAGTGTTTATTTTATAATGCGGTGTTTAATTTAGTTGATTTTGTATTTTATCAGTCGGAAAAATTTGGAGCTCCATCCGCGAATAGAGAATTGCCGTCCTCCCAGAAATGTAAGCTTGAGGCGCCTCGTATGCTAGTTTTTTTTTTTTTTCTTTTTTGTTACATAGTTATCCAAATGCTGAAAATGCGTAGAAAAATCATTGTGTTCAAACAAGTAATAAAATTATTTCACGATATGTTTCTCTTGTGCGTCAACAGATGGCAGCAAGTTATTTTGCAGATTCAATTTAATACCTAAGGTTGTTCGTTTTTCCACTGTCTTCGTCAAAAACTAACAGTCAAGTTATAATGTAGATAAAAAAGGGAAAAAATTGCTAAGTGCGATATGTAATTCGGATTTTTAAATTTGTTCTCCGTATCAGTTGGAATATATTGTTTGAATCAGTCAAAACCAATGTTCTTTTTTCATACAAATAAACTCTTCGATATTAAAATAATATGACAAAACTCGCTCACTTTAGTTTTTAAAAATTGTAGTCGGGGGAAATGGGGTCGTTTCCAAAATTTTAAAAGTATTTTTTTCTGAAAGAGAATGCTTAAAAACATAGGATCTGACCATTTTCAAAATTATTTGGCGTAGTTTAATGTTTTTTAAAAATTACTTTAATCGGTCCACTTTCATTGTTAACGTTTCTGCCAATGACATCACAAATGATGAAAAGCCATTCACTGTTGCCATTCACAGAGCGCATTATTTAATTCGTATCTTTACTCACGTGTATTGGCAACGATAGGGTTGCTAGCAAGCGTAGAGCACAATTTTAATTCGCGGCTTGATTATCATAACGTGGAAACGAGTAGAAAGATGCGCCAAAAAGCCTCATTTGTGACGTCATAAAGACCACGCCTTGTTTGAAAAATCAGACATTTTAAAAAATTAATTAAAAATTAACTGTTGGGAAAATTAAAGTATTTTCTGGGTCCATATGATTTTATTTATTTATTTATTGAGCAATCACGATTGCTTATTGTTCTCACTTGACAGTCCTTGACGTTACGGTTCCTTTTTCAGCTTGGACCAGGGCTGCAGCACCACCGGCGGCGGCGCTGCTGGTCCTGAGCACTGTCCACCGGAATCCACTTTTGCTGGGCGGTGGCGTCCATGTCCTACGCGCGCACGCCTTTACACACATACACACGCCTACGTGCACACACGTAAGCCTACACTCACAACTATACACACGTAACCACCCAGGAGGAGGGACATGCTTGGGTGGGGGGGGGGGGCCGTTTCTAGAAACAATAACTCTAACCAGTAGAGTCTTGTCGCAACTCGTGATTGCGAAAAACATAATTTGAATTCAAAATTTCGGAATTCAAATTAGAGTTTTTTTTTATTATTATTATTTTTATTTTTTGGCTTATTCTATCAGTTTCAGTGACTAAAAGTAGTATTTTTGATTGAATACTAAATGCTCCACTAAAATATAAGTTTAAAGCATGAAAAACAAGAATCACAACATATATTTCAGAGATGGAATCTTTTTTCACCAAATTGGCATGTTCCTCGGTTTGATAATTCCCTCTAATATTCTATAATTCATTTCGTGAACTAACTTGTGTCCTCTGGTTTGGATTATTTTCAGCTTATCATAAAAATATTTTGGACAAAGTTACGTTTACGTGGACGTGTTGAGTTTTTAAAAATCTGTGCGCCAAAAGCCACTCTAGAAGGTACCTTAAATGTAAAAAGTTTTCTAAAATAAATTGGGCTATAAAATACCAATGTTCCATCAAAAATTTAAAGTGATCCTCCAAATACGTTTTAAAAAACTACATTACATTGAAAATAAATAAAATTTGAAACAATTCGCCAACTTGCATTATGTATCACCTATCTCACCGAACGACCACGTTGCCTTTTCCCATACAGATCTTGGTTTTCCCAAACCGCTTGTTCCCTTTCCAACTTCAACTAAAAATTAAAAAAAAATTAATTTGAATTTTGGCATCTTGAATTCAAATTATGTTTTTCGCAATCACGAGTGTGTGTTTGTGTCTGTGTGCAGTCATGAGTGTGTGGGTAGTTGTGTGTATGAGTGTTTGTGTGCGTGGGGGTGGGGTATGTGTATGTGTGTGTGTGTGTAAGCATACATGTTTGTGTCTGTGTGCAGGCATGAATGTGTGGGCAGTTGTGTGTATTTGTGTATGTGTAGGTGTCTGTATGCATGCGTGCGTGTATGTTTTTGTGTATGTGTGTAGGGGTATGTGTGTGTATGGTGGTGTTTGTGTGTGCGTGTGTGTTGGTGCGTGTATGTATGCGTGTGTGTGTAGGATATGGACGCAACCTGGAGACGGTTTTCGCTAGAGGAGCAGCATCGTGAGGCCGGCCGACGCGACGGGTGGTGCTGGCAGAGGGTGGCGCCGCGCCGGTGGGAAAAATGATAGCACGCCAAAAACAGTCAAATGAAAGCAATAAGCAGTCGTGATTGCTCAAAAAAAAAAAAAAAAACTGAAAAATCAAAATTGTCTCAGACAAGTTAAAAGTTTTCACAATCAAGAATTGCGTGCAGGTGCTCACTGTTCGCCCAACGTTTCAGAAAGTTTCAGAAAATTAGACTAACAATAAGAGTAGACCGAGCTTCCCCAGACTTGCTGATGAAAAAATTGGTTCATGGATACATCACGTGACTGGTGGAAGGCTCGGCGAAAACTTTGGCGGCATGGTTGCCAGCTGGCAGGATTATCTATAGTTTGGCACTCGGCATGTATTTTAAGACGTAATGTGTTTTTATTATAATTTTTCTTCCCAGGTGCAAAGATGATTGAACTGTTTTTCTTTTAGTTATGCATTATTTTGACATTAGTAATTAGTTTTTGATCGCAGTTTTCAGTAACTTTAATTTCATTCGGAACTACTACATCAGCGTTGGAGTAAACGTTTTGCGTTAACGCAAAAATGTACTGATCGGAATCTTAAATTGAAATTGTAGGTAAAAATCTTACCGTTTGCCGATTCTTTTTGGGCGCTTGCATCTTTAATTGCTTAGAGAGTTATTAAAATTGAATAAAGAAAATGCACAATACTATCTAAACGAAAAACTCACTATATTAACAAAATATTTACAACTTAGAATAACAAATTTACAAATCAGATTCCATAAAAGATCATTCTTCCGTGTTTCATCAATTCTATTTATTTTATTTCTCGCTCGCGTTGATCGTCTGCTACGATCAACGCCCGCTGTTGCTAGGATATCAACCAGTCACATGGTTTGGTTTATGAGCAGCAAAAGGGTTGCCATAGCTCGGTCTACTCTTATTATTAGTCTATGGAAATTTCAGATTCTCATATTTTTTATTATTTTAAATATCATAATGGGGTCGTTTCCAAAATTTTAAAAGTATTTTTTCCTGAAAGAGCATGCTTAAAAACCTAGGATCTGACCATTTTTTAAATAATTTATTTAAGTTTAATTAAAAAAAAATACTTAAATCGGTGAGCTTTCATTGTTTACACTTCTGTCGTGTGACATCACAAATGATGAAATGCCATTCAATGTTGCCATTCACAGAACAAAATATTTAATTCGCATCTTTACTTACGTGCATTGGCAACGATATGGTTGATAGCAAGTTTAGAGCGCAATTTTAATTCGCTGCTTGATTTTCATAACGTGGAAACGTAGTACAAAGATTCGGAAAATTTCATCATTTCTGACGTCATCAAGACCACGCCTTGTTTGAAAAATCGGACATTTAAAAAAATTAGTTAAAAAAAAAAACTGTTGGGAAAATAAGAGTATTTTCCGGGTCCATGTTTTTTGTTTTTTTTTTTTTCTTTTTGCTCATTCTATCTATTTCAATAACTAAAAGTAATACTTTTGACTGAAGGAAACCACCCCAGTTGCAACTCCAGCCCACGCTACCTTGTGGTGATTTATAAAATTAAAGAAAAAGGTAAAACATTGTGTTCCACGTGTGTCTGTTGGTAAACATAGGCAGTTTGTTATGAGTATTTATTAACGCATTCGATGTATATTAGACTGCTTTCAGCAACGGAAATTGTTTCTTCTCGTAATGGTATTCTCGAGCTTCTCAATAATGTTAGTTTTCATTATCTTATACATATAAAATCTGAGTATCTATCTATCTATCTATCTATGTCCAAGCTTCTTCTCCCGAACGACAGTGAACTGACCATCGAACCAGGTATCGATGGATTCGTCATCTTCCCGTCTTCATGTTTGGCTATTTAACATAATCCTCCGATAATAATTAGCGGAGTTATCAATTAAAAATTATTAATTATGACTCTTAGATTTCAAAATAAAATCCATATTTTTCGAAGGCTTTCCTCCATTCAAATTATTATTCAGTGCTTCAACTCAACTTTCCGGATGAACGCTTTTATTAAAATTTACAGCGTGAAGAAAATCATTCAGATGAAAGATCTGTTGCCATTTCTTTTTCTCGAATATGAACAGGTAAAATTCTTGTTTTTGTTTTGAGGCTTTTCCTGTAATCAGGGGATTTAAATTGTTTACTTTTTTGGGGGGTTTTCCGCAATCTGCCGCAAAACTACACTGACTTTTTTTTTTTTTTTTTTGGTTCAAGCCTGAGTGTTGAACTCGCGTCACTTGACATAACTTTTATTTTTGAGGTGGACCGTGCAAAGCCGGGCGACGCAGCTAGTTCTCCTTTAAAAAGTGAGTTGACCGTCGGAAAAGGTGAAATCGTAAACACAAGAAAACTCTGGATTAACAAATTTTGCATTTGCTTGAATAAAAACAAATATCTCGTCTGTTCGAAGCTTTTTTCTTTTTTTTTTCCGAAGAGGATAACAATATGCCAGGTAAAACTTTTTTATTGTTTTGTGTGAATTTGTAAGAATATGTTTTTTTTTTCCTAGTTTAAAAATGATTAATTTAACTAACCTTATTTTACTACAGCATTTAGTTAGAACGGACAGTATGCAAAATATTTTCTTGAATAAATTATCGCAGAACGAAATGAAAAATGTTTGACCGAGAAAGAAATTTGAAGCAAAAACAAAAGCCGAGAATTTTCATCGCCAAAATAGGGTGCCAACTTTACTTTATTGCTTTCATTCTCAGCTGACGAGTTTCACCAAAATTTGTTTAGGGTTATAGTTTTAGTATTGTGCAAGCAAAGAACCTTTGGCTAGATTTCGCATGTCAGTTAAAGCATTTTTATTTTTTATCATGAGTGGAATAAAATGGTAGAAAGATAACAGAATTCGATAAGTTAAAAAAAATAATCGTACACAGATCAATTAAAAAGAAAACTACCACCATATATCCGTGAGAATTTTGTTGATGATTCGCATAGCATGACAGAATTAAATCATAATTCAGAAATTAGAAACATACGAAACAGAACATTTTTTAATTAACCGATTCGGCAGTTTGAGAAAAGTAACTCAGCTACAAATGCAAAACAATTAGCGCCATCGAAGCAAGGCAAAGAAATATCATCTTCTTTTGATAATAATTCGTAATGTCATATAATTAAATTATCTAGCATTAATTGTTATTCTTGTCAGTCTTACGGTCACACTGAAAATGCAGTTTCATCAAGAATTGATAAATATCGAATTCAACATCGTGGAAATGACTGCTTAGAACTACGAACTACGTAATTTGCATTAATTTATGACGTTTATTAGTAATGTTTCTTGAATTCTCTTTTCTTTCTACGTGGGCCACAATATACTTACAAGAATTTAAAAACTAATTTAAAAAGAATAAAACAAAAAAGTCATGCCTACAAACAAAAATTACTAGGCTTATTAGCATTTTCTACGCTACGGCGTCAGTTTGTTTTATCTTTTTCATCCGCCATTAAACTGGCTGCAGCGCCCCCAATTGTTTATTGGAGTTGCGAATAGTTTGTTGGAGTTGCGAATAAAATTTATTCTACACTTTAAAAAAAAACTAAAATTATTGTCTGCGAAATTGATTGTTTTAAATTAATTTATATTTTTATTTCAGCTGTAACTTCTTTAGTGGCAATCCTTAGTTTTGTTTATTATCATTTGTTGTTTAAATTTATTAGTTTATTCTTTCTATTTTAAGAAAGATTAACGTGTGCAAAAATGATTGATAATAAAATATTCTCAATGCATGTTGAATAAAATGGTTTGGAACTACTTTGATATACCCCCCCAAATCGGAAATTTGGCGACTTTTTTTTGTTTTTGTTGACACAAAACTTTGTTGCCACAAAAATTGTTGCCACAAAACTTTAAAAAAAACTCAAAAAATGGTACAAAATACAAGAAAATACTAAATTTGGCAACAGCAAAAACCTAAAAGCTGAAAAAACCTAAATTGGCAACACCAAAATAAGAAACAGCAACCCTAAAAAGTCCGTAGGAAATGCCAGATTTGGCGTGTAATTTTTGGGGGTGTATATCAAAGTTATACCAATGGTTTTATTTCTTGACAACCTATTTTACCTTTTTGTGGATTTTTTACATTTTAAAGCAACTTTGGGTATCATTGCAGTTGCACGACGGCCAATGCTTTCGCACGGACAATTATAATTTGCGGCAAGTAGAGTTCGTTCATTTCACTGTTGGAAATTTTATATTTAACGGCAAAGGTTATACCTACTTTTACAAAGAATATTGTTTGTACAGAAGTTTTACGTATTATAAAGGAGTTTTGCGGTATCATTTCGTTCAGGAAAACTTCCATAATTGTGAAATTGGCGAATTTTATTTATTGGTGTCAAATTTTTGGCACCAATGCCAGCGCGAGAAATATTTTCCTTTTGCTTTCGTATAAAAAGAGTAGAGAAATGTCTATTTGCAAGGACTACAAATGAAGTCCGTCTTTAAGGTGGGGTTCATTAAATTCGTGGCAAGGGGAGGAAACAAATGGGATGAGGGACATGCAATGGGGAAAATGTGACATCAAGCCTTTTTTTGATAAGAAAAATGCGTTAGTCAGTTATCCTCTAAACCGTAAACAAATCACAAAGAGGATTTTTTCATAAAATTGCACTATTATTGCGACGTCCAGTGTTTTTGAATGGACAATTCTTAATGTAGTAAGTAGGATTCGTTCACATTACTGTTTGAAATTTTACATTTCTAATGGCATAGATCGAGGCAACTTACTCAATAATATTAAACTTTTTAAAAGAAATATTGTTCATGCAGAAATTTTACGTATAATATGAGTTTTGCAGCATCATTTCCTTCGGGAAGATTTTGATAATTGGGAAATTGGCGCTCTTCATGAATTGGCGTCAAATTTTTAGCACTAATTGCAGCGCGAGAAATGTTTTTGCTTTGCATACGTAAACAAAGAGTAGGGAAATATATATTTGCATACGGTTGCCACAAAACAGGGGCTGTCCACGAATGAAGTCCCGCTTTAAGGTGGGGTTAACGAAATAGTAACAGTTTGTGACAAGGGAGAGGAAAGAAATGACAAGAGGGACATACAATGGGGAGAATGTGACAACAAGCCTTTTTACTTCCTTTTACAAAAAAGGAAGTATTGTATTCGCGAAAAAATTTTCACTCAAAAATCGCCCTTAATTTCCATTTTGCTCACCCCCAAATGAATGTTGAGTTTTTTTTTTCGATTCGACCACATGCGGAAAAGTGCCTAAGAATGTATAGACACGCGAAATATCCATTTTGACCATCACCGAGGTAATTACAACGACTTTTCTCGTGACGTCTGTATGTATGTGCGTATGTGTGTATGTGCGTATGTGCGTATGTGCGTATGTATCTCGCATAACTCAAAAATGGTATGTCCTAGAAAGTTGAAATTTGGTACATAGACTCGTAGTGAGGTCTAGTTGTGCACCTCCCCTTTTGGTTGCTTTCGGATGTTCCTAAGGGGGTCTTTTGCACCTTTTTGGGGGGAAATCATTGTTAATATCAATGCAAACTTAAGTGGTGTTATAATTTGGTAAACACTTGGTGACGTATCGCCAAGCTTTTGGTCGCCAAGTTTTTTCGCCAACTTGGCGACGATTTTTTTTTCTTCTAAGAGCGAACATCCGGATCTGATTAGCTATTTGGCCTATAAAACCCTCCTTAGGGCCCTCTAGTTTCTGGGGCCCTCGAAAATATTAGACTATGTAGAGAATTATACCAAAATATGACTTCGTTTTTTTTTTACTTCCTTTTACAAAAAAGGAAGTATTGTATTCGCGACAAAATTTTTACTCAAAAATCGACCTTAATTTCCATTTTACTCACTCTTGAATGAATATTGAGATTTTAGTTAAAACGAGTTTTCTCGTGACGTCTGTATGTACGTTAGTATGTATGTGCGTATTTATGTCGCATAACTCAAGAACGGTATGTCCTAGAAAGTTGAAATTTGGTACGGAGACTCCTAGTGGAGTCTAGTTGTGCACCTCCCTTTTTGGTAGCATTCGGGTGTTTCTAAAGGGATCTTTTGACCCTTTTGGGGGGGGGGAATCATTGCTAATTTCGGTGTAAACTCATGCGGTGTTATAATTTGGTGGACATTTGGCGATATATCGCCTGTCTTCTTCGCCAAAAAACTTGGCGATTTTTTTTTTTTAATTTTTCTATTTGGCCACTGTTGGTGAAAGAGAGGGTAAACTATTGAATCACATTAAAATTGCCAGTAATGGGGAAATGACATTAAATTGGAGTAAAAGGAAGTCATGTGATTCACACATCAGCTCGTTTTAATAGGAACGTTTATAAAAAAACAGCGTGACATGTGATAAAGGGAAGAGGGGTATGGTGAAGTGCAAAACTTTGTGAAAAAGGGGGAGGATCGAAAATGTTGAAAAGTTTGACATCAGTTATGTCCCGGCCTTAACCATAAAGAAATCACAAAGACGACCTTTTTTTTAGCTGTACTATTATTGCGACGTCTAGTGTTTTCCAATGGATAGTTATATGTTGCCACGAGTAGAGTTCGTTCATTTGATACTTGGAAATTTACATTTCTAATGACGAAGAAGCAACTTACTCAGTAATAGTAGACGTTTTATAAGCAACATTGTTCACACAGAAATTTTACGTATAAATTGAGTTTTGATGCTTCATTTCATAGGGAAAATTTCGAAAATTAGATAATTGGCGGTTTTTATCCATTGGCATCACATTTTTTCTTTCCAATGCCAGCGCGAAATATGTTTTTCCTTTGCATATGTTGAAAAAGAGTAGGGAAATATCTTATTGCGTATGGTTAGCACAAAGCAACATGCTATCCAAAATAAAATTATTCAAGTCAAGAATTTGACGACCACACCAATTTCTCAATGGTGCTGTTTCCTTCAGTCTTAAGTAGTAGTTTTAGTCACTGAAATTGATAGAATAAGCAAAAAAAAAAAGAAAAATGACGTGGAGTCAGAAATTTTTTTTATTTTCCCAACAGTTTTTTCTTTTTTTTTTAATTTTTATGAATGTCCTATTTCGGAAAAAGGCGTGGTCTTTATGATGCTATGATACTGCAAGTGATGTACTTTGGCGCGCCACTCCGTTGTCGCTCGAAATGTTTATGCTTTACTGTCAACTGCGTTTCCATGTTATGATAATTTCCGCTAATGGCACTTCATCGCTTTTGATGCCACGTGCAGAAGCCTAAAAAATGAATTTCAATCTGCGCACCAATTAAAATAATTGTTCAAAAAGTATTATTTTTTTTTTGAAATTCTTTTAAAAATGGTTAAAACTATGTTTTTAATCATGCTCATTCAGAAAAAAATACTTTTAAAATTCTGGAAATGGAAAATTCGGTAATGGGGTTTACCGAAATATTCCTTTCATCCATTTATTTTGAGATTAACAGACAAAAAGCAAAACTTGAACAAATTTAAACTGTTTGATATTGGTTGTACATATAAAAATTGTATTTTTCCAGATATGCAGTAAACACGAGTAAGAGTAGAAATAAAAATGTTGGAAATAGTTAAATTCAAACAAATTTCTCAAATATTCATTTATGGATATGGTCGAATTTCGACCACTGGGCGACCACTAGTGTTATCAACTAGGTCCTGTTTTATTAAACAGAGGACTGCAGAACTGGATGGAATAACCGAGCTGGCGGAGTATTTTATGTATTCTGCCTTAGCCCTGGCTTACGCGGTAACGTACTGTAAAATACCATGCTTTGCCATCTATCATTGAGTTAAACCGCACCATTGCTGCGGGTACTCGTCTGGTGTGCCAATTCTACATTAGCTACCAGGTTATTTGGCTCTCTTGGTTCCCTTAAGAAGTTTTTCGTCTCTAGCTCAAATAATTCCTATTCCGGGCTGATGAGTGCTAAAAAGCAGGAAACTGCAGTCCTCGGAGGGAATAACTGAACTGGCGGTGTATTTTATGTATTTCTGACTTAGCTCTGGCTTAGGGAAGTAACTTACTGTAAAATAGTTATTACTGTTATTTAATAGTTTAAATTAAAGTCATAAGTTAATTTAATATTATTAACTCTACGCTATCGCATAATTCTGCATAATAAGTATTCATGAAAAAAAATATTTTACTAAAAGAGTACAAACTTTATAATTTCAATGATAGTACATTGAATATTTTACGTAACATAAAGCTAGCTACAGTCGATCCCCGTAAATAGAGCACATCTATTTTTGCTAGTTAGGTAATAGCTAACAAAAATTAATATTTACCAGGATGTTTTTTTGCGAATTTTTCCACACATGGCAAAAACGTGTTAACCCTACCTCGCACATGATTTCTTTATTCAACCAGAGACATTGAATATTATATATCTAAACTGTGTATTTGACGAAGTATTAAAATGGTAAAAACAAATACAGTAAAATCCCGCTTTAACGAACTACGCTACAGCGAAAATCTTGTTTTAGTGACGATTCTGGTCATCTTCAGCTCAAACTACATAGGAACGACGCAAAAACTTGTAGCAACGGTTTAACGAAATTTCGTTACAGCGAAATGATTTCACTGGTCTTATGGACTTTGGCAAAACGGGATTCAACTGTATTTTTGTAAATTTTTTTTAATAAGAAAAAATTGTGAGGTAATTTACTCAAAAATTACAACTCACCAGCAGATTAACAAAATTTTAAGTTAAAAGCTGCAGTTAATAATGATTTGTGACATCATTTTGCGACAAAAATTTAACAATAAAAAACTAACGTATTCGAGCGTAACAATTCAAGTGCAGACCATTTTATAACAATAGTTTTACGAGAAATTTCACGGAAAATAAGACACATTGTTGATCAATTACGAAAAATAACTGGATATTTGATTACATATAAGTAATTACGATTAAAAAGAAAGGAAAAGTAACAATAAAAAAAAACATATAATTGTTTGATTTCAAAAGGTTTTGGTTTCTATAGGACACCTTTAGACTAGACGTTAAATCCCGGTTATCACAAATTTGCCATTTCAACTGCGCTTGCGCGCGGACTTAGCTTTTTGGGCTTTCTGTTTTAAGATTTCGTGTTGCTTGTTTATATTTAGCCTGAGCGAGAGTCCCACCAAATTATTGAATGCGTTAGAATATTTTCACAGCGATTTCGTGATATATTAAATGAAACTACGGATATGAATAACTGATAATCTTAAGAGAAAAACGACACTTCAATATTTATTAGTTTGGAAATATTTATTTAACAAAAATGTAAAACACGTTGTGTACTTCAAAAATGATTGGAATATTAGTACAGAGATCCGTCTTTTGCGGATATTTTAAGCTAGGCGTAAACAACTTAGCATTATACATTTTTATTTAGGTTGAGGGTTCGGCTTTGTATTAGAAATGATGCTGCCATTCTAGTGCGCTCTTCTGAGGTTAAAAATTTGGTCCTGAAAAGGGACAGACAAATCAGACACCGAATCCATTAATAATTAAGACGCAAAATTCAATCTTTACCGAGGCCTAAAAACTAGAGAAAACTTTGAGGTTTCTAATTTTTATCTGTTGCCATCTCATATTTATTACCAAACTTAAAATGTTTGTAATTAATTTTAGCAAGATTTTTGAAATCAGCTAAGTCCGCGCGCAAGCGCAGTTGAAATGGCAAATTTGTGATAACCGGGATTTAACGTCGAGTCACCTTTAGTACGTCGTTTTAATTCAATTTCATGCAAAGGAATTTTCATATATAAACTTTGATAAATGACATAAAAAAAATTAATTTGAGTTTTGTCATCTTGAATTCAAATTATGTTTTTCGCAATCACGAGTGTGTGTGTGTGTATGTACGCGTGTGTGTTTGTGTGTGTTTGTGTGAAAGGGGTATGTTTATGTGTTTAGGCATGTGTGTTTGTGTCTGTGTGCAGGCATGAGTGTGTGGGTAGGTGTGCGTGTATGTGTAGGTGTCTGTATGTATGTGTGTGTATGTGTTTGTGCATGTGTGTAGATGTGTGTAGGTGTGTGTATGTGTGTACGTGCGTGTATGTATGCGGGTGTGTGTAGGATATGGATGCAACCTGGAGACGGCTTTCGCTAGAGGAGCAGCATCGTGAGGAGCCGGTCGACGGTGATGCTGCAGAGGGTGCTGGCGGGAAAATAAAATGATAGCACATCAAAAGCAGTCAAGTGAGAACAATAAGCAATCGTGATTGCTCAAAAAATCATCCAAAATTTTTTTAAAAACAAAAAGTTTTAGTTGCATGAAATCAGTTTTCTAATGTGCCTTGAAAATAACTTCCGTTCACGCTTCCCCATGCTGGTAAACCAGAAAAATCTGATTTGGAATTACCATGGAATGTATTGATATTATAAAGTAGTATATTATTTATTCCTAAGTCTGGCCCGCGCAGTGGCATAAGCGGCAGATAATACGGCTCACTCGGCTAAGGGATCAAATTCGAATACCAGCAAGGACATGGATGTTGTTGATCGATATAGCACTTATTCTAAAAATTGTCTATTGACTTTGATCTCCTTTTCACAACGAGCTGATGTATGCGTCACATGACTTCCTTTTACTCCAAATTTAATGTCATTTTCCCATTATTGGCAATTTTAATGTGATTCAATAGTTTACTTTCTAAATATCTCCAACAGTGGACAAATTGAAACAGATTAAAAAGAAAAAAAATCGCCAAATTTGTCGCCAAGTTGGCAACAAAACTTGGTGACAAAAAGACTGGCGATATATCGCCAAGTGTCCGCCAAACTATAACACCACTTGAGTATACATCGGAATTAACAATGATTTCCTCCAAAAAAGGGGCAAAAGACCCCTTTAGAAACACCCGAATGCAGCCAAAAAGGAAGGTGCACAACTAGAACTCACTAGGAGTCTACGTACCAAATTTCAACTCGTCCTACGACATACTGCTCTTGAGATATGTGACAAACATACGCACATACGCACATACATACATACGTACATACGGACGTTACAAGAAAAGTCGTTGTAATTAACTCGGGGAATGTCAAAATGGATATTTCGAGTATTAATACGTTCTTAGGCACTTGTCCGCGTGTGGTGGGGTTGGAAAAAAAACTCAACATTCATTCGGGGGTGAGCAAAATGGAAATTAAGGCCGAATTTTGAGTGAATTTTATTCCGCGAAAACAATACTTCCTTTTTTGTAAAAGGAAGTAAAAAATCATTGGGAGCGCAACGGCGTACTCCGCCTGTTTAGCCAAAAATGTTCACAAGACGATCAGTCGTTGGGTAGGAAAAAGTTTCCCAGTACCGAACTGCGCGCTGCCTTCAAGAAGGCAGTGGTTACTGCGGTTAATGTTAATTTGTTTATTTATACTATTTTAATGTTCGGCTACGGGGTAAAAAACCTGAGGCACTTTATAAAGTTAAAAAATACTTTTGTACATAAAAGTAAAATACAAAATAACAACGTATAATAGCACCAATTGTTGATTACTGCAGGCACGTATTTCGGTGTTACAAGGAATACCTTTTTCAATGCAAAATAAAGGAAATTGTGGATGAAAAAGCATCCGACAAAAGCCTTTTGTAAGGCACTTAATTTTTTACCTAAATGGAATAGCTGTAAACGATATTGTATTTGAAAGTAATTGTTTGTTCAATGTTTTAATTTTTCATTTTGATCTCGCTTTCCTTTTCTTTTTTTAATTCATAACTTTTTTTTTTGCGGAAAACCTATTTTTGTATCGTTTAAAAGGCGCTACAGCTTTCTTCTTGTTATTTGTTCTTGTTATTAGGTTACAATTTTAAACTTGTTTTGTACGTATTGGCAATATCTGATATTAAAAAATGTTTAGGGTTTTATCCTTTTGTTTAATTGAAATCCCTTTCTTTTTTGTTATGCATCAAAATTTCATCAATAGTATCACAGTATCAGAGTTTAATTTATATGGGGGGGGGGGGGGGAGAAGCTCACCTAATGCATTTGTTTCCATTTTTTTCGTTCACGCTACGGAAGCCGGTCAGAACACATCAATTGGAAACTGATGAATAGTCATTTCTTTAATTCATAATCATACCAGTTTCTTTCTTTCAGAAATAATCCCACATGCGACGTAATTTAACGCACACACCACAACTAACAGCTTCTATAATCAGATGTCATAAACCCGATACTTTTTATTTCCTTTTACAACAAGAAGTTCTGTCTAGAACTAGACGAGCCTACTTTCCCGTATACCCATACTACTTTCTAGTACCTGATCAATGTTCTCAAAATAGCTAAAATCGCAAATTGTGTCAAACATATTTTTCCAATATTTTAAGCTACTTTCTAGGAATAAAATATTCCTCACTCATCAAAAAAAATTAGATGCGTAAAAAAAAAGGAAAAAAAAAACGAACAAATAAAATTGCAGCAACTTTTAAACAAAGCAGCTAATACACTTTTTCCATTTAAAAAAAATCTTCAACAGCTTTCAAAACGAAAAAAAAATAATAAAAATTAATAAGCTCATTAAAATAAATACATCCTATCAAAAAAAAAAAAAAAAAATCGTTTCTTTTTCCCCTGTTGCCAAAAATAATTTTTTAAATGAATTAATGCACTTATCAAGATAAATAAAAACAACAAAATGTCAACGTAAAGAAATACTTTTCATTGTCAAAAAAAAAAAAATCGTCTGCGCGTATCTTTATGTAGAAACATAAATGACTTCGAGTTTATTCACCGAAAGCTGAATACCTAAATAAAAACTTTAGCGTTAAAATAAAAACAAATCACATCAACAATAATTATTTCACAGTGAAAACCATAGCGTCGGAGTCGGAGTCAATCTTATTTTGGGATGAAGGAGTCGGAGTTGAATGTCCAAGAATCGGAGTCAGTCATTTGTCCGTGTATAAATTTTTGCCAAAGCTAGGAAGTCATAGTCGAAGTCGGGGAGTCGGAGTCCGATTAATTGTCGGGCACAGGAGTCGGATTCGGATTCAGGTGCCCCTAAATTCTGGGAGTCGGAGTCTGGAGTTCGGCGTCAAGAGCTATTTCCAACAAAATTTGTTTGAAGTAAATCCGCCTTCAAGTACGGAATCTACATTGACTTTCAGTTTCCCCGTAGGCGCTAATGTTAAGGGATTTGAACTGTTCAAAATTGAGCAGAAAATTGTTCAAATCAAAAATATATTTTATATACAAGTTTTTCATCAAAAGCTTTTTCCTACAAAGTTTGTTTGAAGCAAATTCACCTCACAATTCGGAATTGCCTTGAATTTCCCCGTAGGAACTAATGTTAAGTTTTTTTGAACTGTTCAAAATTGAACAAAAAATAGTTCAAACCAAAAAGCGAAACATGGGAATGAGGTGTCCTTGCCGAGATCTTTCGAACAAAAAAAAGTTTGTTCGAATCGAACTATTCATTCAAAATTTATTAAGGGGGGACAGACAGACAGACCGACAGACAGACAGACAGACCGACAGACAGACAGACAGACCGACAGACAGACAGACCGACAGACATTTTTCCCCATCTCAATACCCTACTTTCCAATTTTTAATTTTTCGATATTTATTTAATTATTTTATTTATTTTTGACTTTTTTTTGTTTTTCGGGATATTTTTTAAGATGCATTAAGCCTTCTTTCATGCTTTTTTTCTTCTTTTTCTGACTTTTACTGGGAAAGTAGGCTAAAAAAGGAAGTATTGTATTCGCAAAAAAAATTTCACTCAAAATTCGGCCTTAATTTCCATTTTGCTCACCCCCGAATTAATGTTGAGTTTATTTTTCAACCCGACCATACGCGGATAAGTGCCTAAGAACGTAGAAACACCCGAAATGTCCATTTTGACATTCCCCCGAGTTAATACAACGACTTTTCTCGTGACGTCCGTATGTACGTATGTATGTATGTGCGGATGTATGTATGTGCGGATGTGCGTATGTATGTCGCATAACTCAAGAACGGTATGTCCTAGAAAGTTGAAATTTGGCACGTAGACTTCTAGTGGGGTCTAGTTGTGCACCTCTCCTTTTGGTTGCATTCGGGTATTTCTAAAGGGGTCTTTTGCCCCTTTTTGGGGGGAAATCATTGTTAATTTCTATGTATACTCAAATGGTGTTATAATTTTTGCGGACACTTGGCGATATATCGCCAGTCTATTGGTCGCCAAGTTTTGTTGCCAAGTTTGCGAAAAATTTGGCGATTTTTTTTTCGTGGTGATATTTAGAGAGTAAGCTATTGAATCACATTAAAATTGCCAATAATGGGAAAAGGACATTAAAATTGGATGTAAAAGTAAGTCATGTGACGCACACATCACCTCGTTTCTCTCGGTAAGAAAACAAAGAAGAAAGAGTGCCACAATTAACAATAACTGCCGAACAGAAAATTTGAAAATACCTTTTGCATAACGTACCAACATTCGTTTTTCATTTCAAGGTGAAGGAATCGTTATGTTTTTGCACTTCTTTACATACCACTTGTCTAATTAATTAAAAAATTCAATACAAGTGTCCACATTAATGAAAATTTGCATATCATAGCCGCCTAATTGTCAGTTGCAGCTGCTCTAAGACAAAATGAAACGCTCCAGTACTAAAATGACTGCACCCTAGGATGTAGTCCTTAGTTTCTATGGAAGCTTACGGACGCTCTGCTCCAATACTTCGGATATTTTTCTTTTTTTTTTTTTTTTTGGTCAAAACTCAGATGGGGCCGTGGTAGCCCGATCGGTAGAGTGTCAGATTCGGGGCCGGAGGGTCCTGAGTTCGAACCTCGATGGTCGAAGACCCACCGTCGTCATTAAAGGGGACTGGGCGACGTCAAATATGCTCGTGGTCTCAATGTCCTCCAAGTGAAACGATACCTCTGGGGGTGCTAGCATCAGGCAGCTATTAGCTCCTGGACTAGTTCTAAATTCTCATTAACTGTTCGATCCGGTGATGGTGCTGCCGTCTATCGGTATAAAAAAATGGAGGCAAGGCACTTAGTATGCAGTCCTCGACATAAATACAGTTGAAGTCAGTTGTGACTCGGAATCGGAATCGGGAAAACTCAGATTATTTAGAGGAAGTGGTGCAAATGGGGAAACCTTGTTTTAATTTTTGGTGTATCTAGTTTTTTTTATCGATGAAATTTGTCTAAATTGTGGAAAACATTTCAAAAAAATTATAACAATAACCACTTTCGGTTTTGTGCAAAACATTACTTTTACATTGCATTAATAGCAGTTAATAATGGATTGAATCTTTAACCCAATTTTAAAAATGTGCTGGTAGTGTGGAAACATTTGTTTTCTGGATAAAAACACTAACTAAAAAAATTCATACTTAAATGTGTATTTATTATACATTTCAAAACTAATACAAAGGCTTAAGAGTTAAACTTTTTTAATAAAAAAATAAAAATAGAAAAAATAAAATAAAATAAAATGTCTACTTGCAAAAGTCACAAATGTAAAGATCATTTACACATCCAGTGCACAAAGTATGGCACCAAGACTCACAAACCAAATATCTGATCAAAAGTTCCCCTTGAACATCATTCGAAAAAGCCTCCCCGCAAAAAATGCAAATGGCTTCCTCATTACCAGCATAGCCATATTGAACTATGAAGATAAAACTACGCTATATTTTCAAGCTAGGAATCCACTTAATTGTACCATATTGTAGAGTATTTTTTGCTTAACCAATAACTGCCTAAGTACTAAGAAATAGCTTAATGGACTATGTAATCAAACCGACTTTAAAGATTTACCTCAAAAGTTTGAAAAATCAAGAAAAACTTAAAACAACAACTTCACTGATAATAAACCACGAGTTGACTACCAACGCTTCTTACAGGCTTACTAAAGAAACGCAGTAACAAGTTGATGCGTTCACCGCAAAAGTGCAACGCCTCACAAGCCGTACAGGTTATGTTTCCACCTAACCAACACGCTTCCACATTTGCACCACTTCCTCTACTTAAAAATATATATGTTCTGAAGAATATAGAGCTACCGTACCTTTTTTTTCTTTTAGATGTGTTTAGCTACTTAAAAAAATCTGACAATCTTAAACTTATTTTAACTTTGGTATTTAAAGTTGAAAAATATTCATGCTGAACAGCTTGTACAATACTTCAGAAAAACACGACATTTTGACACTGAAATACATTCAATAATCATGCATGGCCTGATTACTGAAAAGACTCGTTAAACATGAGTTTCCTCTGATCATTTTCAGGGCGGGGAATGACTGAAGAAGTGTCATTAAAAGAATTCTAGTTTCTGTTTTTAAATACATAATCAAAAGGACAGCAAACATTAGGACTGGTTGAATATAAGAAATATCGAAAGAATTTTTAAAAAGTGTGGAGAAGGGGAACAAATTTCTTAAAATAGGATCGCCACAAGCTATTTTTCTTCCTTTTACAAAAAAGGAAGTATTGTATTCGCGAAAACATTTTCACTCAAAAATCGGCCTTAATTTCCATTTTTCTCACCCCCGAATGAATGTTGAGTTTTTTTTTTTTTTTTCGACCTGACCACACGTGGATATAGTATGCCTAGGAACCTACAGACACCCGAAATATAAATTTTGACGACCCCCGAGTTAATTACAACGAATTTTTTCGTGACGTCTGTATGTACGTATGTGCGTATGTGTGTATGTATCTCGCATAACTTAAAAACGGTATATTCTAGAAAGTTGAAATTCGGTACATAGACTCCTAGTGGGGTTTAGTTGTGCACCTTCCCTTTTGGTTGCATTCAGATGTTCCTAAGGAGGTCTTTTGCCCCTTTTTGGGGGGAAATCATTGTTAATTTCGATATAAACTCAAGTTGTGTTATATTTTGACGATATATCACCCGTCTTTTCGTCGCCAAGTTTTGTCGCCAACTTGGCAACAAATTTGGCGATTTTTTTAAAATTTGGTTTCAATTTGACCACTGTTGGTGATATTTAGAGAGTAAACAATTGAATCACATTAAAATTGCCAATCATGGGGAAATGACATTAAATTGGAGTAAAAGGAAGTCATGTGATGCACATATCAGCTCGTTAACTTTAGAATTCAGCTTACTACCAGACGGCACGAACTTGAGGGTCTCATATATGGAGGAAATTCTGGATTTAGGTTAATTCCCACTAAATATGAACCCAGGTGAAGCGGTTTGTCCGCATAGGCCCTAGTTTGGCTGCAACGGGGATCCAAAGTTGTTATTTGAGTCTAGAAAAGCAATGGTTTTTTTCCTTTGAAATTAAACCTTTTTAAAACTTTTTTCTGGATTTTGCATTGCAGTATGAGCCAATTAAATGCATTCGCAACAGAATAAATCTCCCTTCCCCCTCCTTTGTATTGACAAGAGACGCCGAATGTCTTGGGTAGATATTGTCCCAAAGTTTCAAATTCTAATGAAAACGTCATTGCAATTCTCTGGACTCCTGCAAATCAGTGTGGTTCAGACGGCAAAAACTTGAAGGTCACGAATCTGTATAAACTTCTGGATTAAGGTCAATTCGTACTCGATATGAGCGCAGGTAAAATAGATTGTATAGGCTTTAGGTCGGCACCAATAAGCGTCTTAATTTGCTTGTTTTGTTCTGGAACTACAGCAGCGTTTTCTTTGAAATTTGAAACTTTTTCACAATATTTGCTTTCCTAACATCTGTCGCGTCTCTTGTTAGTACAACATAGGGGCAGTGAAATTTACTCTATTCAGTTGGGCGATACTGCAATGCAATATCAAGAAAAGAGTGAAAAAAGGTTTATTTCAAAGGAAAACCATTGCTTTTCTGGAGCCAAACTAGAAACTTTGGACCCCCATTACGACCAAACTAGGGCCCATGCAGTCAAACCACTTCACCTGGGCTCATATCTAGTGGGAATTAACCTAAATCCAGAATTTCATCCAGATCTGTGACCCTCAAGTTCGTGCCGTTTCGTAGTTAGCTTCGTTACGATGTGCTTTTATAACACTTTAATAATTCTATGGAGAGCATTGAGAGGCAATGACAAACAAGACATAACAATTAACCGTAGAGTTGTATTTCAGCCTTGCATGATGAATAAAATTTTAGTCAGTCCGTGGAGAAGCAAGAGGGAGAAACTAAACTTGAAGTGTTGAATTCAGTTGGGCCACTTTTCGCAGTAATATTTGTAGAGCTAAGGAATTTTGTTTGAATGTGTGCAGGATTAAGTAAAAGCGGAGGCTCAGAGTTAAGAATGAGCTTTCCTTAATCTCAGAGTTTAATCGGGCCTTGATATCAGGTTGAAGTGTCAAAATTTTGGCAGAAATGAGGAGGCTAAAGGTGGAAAAACTAAGTACTGGCGTTGCAAGACGCTTTTTTTTCGCTTCAAATGCAGAGAACTTGACATTTTAGAGCAGTAAATAACAAAGTCCAGCTTTCTTCCAGCTTTCCATTATATTTCAACCAAAGAATCCCAACGGAAAGCTATGCAGTAAGAAATATGTTGAACATTCATAATGTAACATTTTGCAAGATGTGGGGGAAAAAAACGAAATTATGTTCCATTCTATTCAAAACAAATTGTTAAAAATGTAATACATATTTGTATTATATTTTTATTGTACAAATGAGTACAATAACTCATTCTTCCTTAAGCTTTTGAAGGTACTTTGTGAAAAATTTGAAATTTCATGTGTGCATGTTCTGGAAATACCTATTCGAATTCACTTCTTTACACTCACACAGTGAATCTATTTTGATGTCCTGTCAGAAGTTCATCAGTAATTTGGAACAGCATAGCACGTGAAGATCTAATGCCAAACCACCTATAGTAACCACTAATCCAACAATCAGACCTAGAGCTTTATGTCTCTACTCCGGTTCCTGAACCAGACCCTCTTCCGAATGGAAATCTAAATTTCTTCCTCACATTGTCTTTCGCGTTTTATATCTTTACTAATAATAAAGCTGAAAGTCTCTCTGTCCGGAGGATGTCAGGATGTCTGGATCTCTGTGACGCGCATAGCGCCTAGACCGTTCGGCCAATTTTCATGAAATTTGGCACAAAGTTAGTTTGTAGCATGCGGGTGTGCACTTCGAAGCGATTTTTCGAAAATTCGATGTGGTTCTTTTTCTATTCCAATTTTAAGAACAAAACTATCATAAGATGGACGAGTAAATTACGAAATTATCATAACGTGGAACCGTAACATGGGCACAAGCCAATTGGCGAGACACGAAATTATCGTAACGTGGAACCGTAACATGGGTACAAGCCAATTGGCGAGAAAATTCACCATACATTATTTGTAGATATACAGGCGAACCAAAAGACCTTTTAATTTTTCTATTACGGGCAAAGCCGTGCGGGTACCACTAGTCAAGAATAATTAAGTACATTTCACAGCTCCATTCATGAGCCTCGGAGAACAATAGCAACTTGGAATCTTTTAAAAGAAAGTTTCATCGTTGCAGAATAAATTATCGAAGTACCAAGATGACTCCGTGAAGCTCCCGTTGCAAGAATGCAACTTCAGAATACATGCATAGCTTTCTACAATTGAGCCGCTCAGAAGCCAATGCGGTTAAGTCCAAAACACAAAAATTGAGAAAATTAATGTTTTTTGATACATTAGTTTTGAAAATTCTTGGTTTATTAATTTAATTAGAAAAGTGTATAAAATCTTTTTTCGAAATGTAAACTCTGCAAAAAAACAAGATAAGTACAGGATGTGTAAATAAAAACGTAAGTATTTATTGAAATAATGACAGCATCTTAAAACTTTTAGGACTTATACCTTTTGGCAGATGAAAAATATAAGGAAATTATGTAAAAATAGTAAACCAACATTTATGGTCATAAGTTTTATGTTTATTCATCATAACAAACACCATCTTCTTCCGAGTTATTCAAATGTAAATCTTGATCTCCATGTGTTGTCCTTAATGACCTGTAAAAGTCGTGTTTAGTTGGAGGTGTATACTTCAATAAACATATGTTTTTTTGTTTCTCTTGAAATTGTTCTGAATATAGGTTGAGTTATATATTTTTTGATTTACTGGCCTACATATTTTTTTTTTTTTTTTAATCCAACAAAAGGTATCATCCTAGTCAAAATTATGTTTGAACTTAATGCTGCTTGGGTTTGACCTTTCCAATTTTATCCATCTCATATTAAGCCAATTTACTGTTAGTCCACTTGTTGATTTTTTTTCTGTTGGTAACAGCTTCTTCCAATGGTTTTGTGGAAAGAAATTCTTGTGGATTCATTTCGACAACTCTGAAAGGGTTCTTTCTTTTACTATTTTGTATTATAGGGTTATAAATATACGGAATTTTTTTGCATAAGCTTCTATAACTGCAAAATCAGCATCATTGAGCAAATAACTGTGCCCACTTAATAAAAATTTAAGTTCAATTGATTCAGCTTTTATATCTTCACTCTGAACCAATTTCAGTAAACTTAACACAGTTTTTATATTTCAATTCTGTCCTGAACATGAATCTGAATACATTATAATTTTTTGAAAATCCTTTTTTTGAAAATTTAATGTGTTTAGTTAAACACGATGACACTTCTTGTGAATCCCGCGATGCTTGGGTTTTAGGCCAAACATACATGTAGCCCTCGTTAGTCTGTAAATCATAGCACTAAGATTGTATACAAATAAGTTTCTCTTGTAATAAGCCACTGATGTGGATAGTTTCGGAAATGGTAATGCTTTTTCTAAATCAGAACTAAACACGTATATTTCGTCTGAAGCTCTTAGTCGATCATTAGCCATACTATTACGGGCAATTTCTGCACTTCGCAAGTGTTCGTCATGTTCAACTTCAGCTGCATTTTTTTCTTCATCTATTGTAGATTTTTTTTTTAAACCAAATAATCAGATTTTGCACAAGTACCTTTTGAAGGTTGCTTAAAATGTAAGTTAAATTTTGTCGAAAATATATGGTAATAAAACTTTTCCTTTACTTGTACAATTTGCTCTTCATTACATTGTTCGACATACAGGTTATACATTTTTGCAATAGAAAGATCTAAATTCAAGTATCTGCCACTGGGATTATGATTTCTTGTACTATGAATTTCTTGTTTTTCAGTGTTGTCAACAAAACCCGAAAGAAGAAGAATAATTTAATTTTTATTTCAAAGTTTATGCAAAAAAATATTGATAAAAGGTGGACTTATTCACAATGGCTTCTGAAATTATTATACAATATTTTCAGAAGCTATTAAAAAAGAGCTGTCTAACCTGGAAAAAAATAACCAACTAGTAAATCCTTTAATAATTAAGAAGATTATTATTTATTTCATCACAATTTCCAAAAATCAGAAAATATCCAAAAATGGACTTAACCGCATTGGCTTCTGAGCGGCTCAATTATCACATCACGAAAGTTAAGCACCAGCAAACTTCATACTTCCTGATTTTTGCACCATTCCACACCTGCAGGTCTAAGAATAGTGTTTATCAACAAGGCGCTCTCACCTTGGATGTCCTCTTCAGAAAACTGCAAAAAAACTCCCGAATCTTCGCATCGTTAACCATCATCCTTTGTTTGAGCAGTGTCGGGATATGGCGTACCCGGAAATGTATGTTCCCAGAACTTCATAAAAATCACAAAATATTCTGCATATGGACTAAAATCTGCATTTGTCTTCCGTTGATGGGATACACGTGGAGTCGCTGCGAAAATGGTTTTTCAGCTGCCAGAAGCATTTCCAAGGATGCGAAGTTCGGACAATGAGTGCCTCATCTGCTTTGCAGATGAAGGCTTAAATATTCATATATCTCCTCATTAAGTGGGAGCAGCTACTACTAATGTACATTCCTAACTCCACGACGAAAGCCATTTTTACTTTCTTCTATATCTAATGTATAGAGGAAAGTATTGGATTCGTGCAAATTTTCGAATTTCGAATTTTGACGGATTCGAACGTTTTGAGGTGTATTGAGTCCATTTCGACTATTTTTGGAAAAGGTCTGTCTGTCTGTTTGTATGTGTGTGTGTGTGTATGTGTGTGTGTATGTGTGTGTGTATGTGTGTGTGTATGTGTGTCACGTCTGTGTGTGACCAGTTTTTTGTGGCCGCTCTACAGCAAAAACTACCGCATGAAATCAAACGAAATTTGGTACACATATGTACCGCTATGTGAACTTGTGCCCATTGGTATTTGGCGCGAATTTCTCCAAGGGGGGTGGAGCAATGGGACGTTTTTTGAGTTGCGCGTGCTTGCTATTCCTCAGGAAGTAACTGGCGGAATCAAACAAAATTTGGTCCATATGTTGCCAGTAACAGGAACAGGTGCTGATTCAATTTTGGTGTCAATAACTCAAACCGGGGCTGAGCTATAGAACGTTTTTTGTCGTCTATTGTGACTGCTGTATCTCAAGAAATAATGAACGGAATGAAAGAAAAATTTATCAGCAGGTAGCCCTTAGTGGGTATAAGAGCTGATTTTATTTTGGTGTCAACAGCTAAAAAGGGGATAGCGCAATCGCCCGTTCTTTTTTTCTATTGTGAGTGCCCTATCTCAAGAAATAATGCTACGTTCTGGTTGAAATTTGGAATATATGTGAATCCTTATGTAAACAGGCTTTGGTTCAATTTTGACGCCAATCGCTGCAAGAGGTGTTGATTTTTTTTTCGAAAAAGAATAGCTTTATTAATGCAACAATAAGAAAGATAAATCGTAATAGATTGTCGTCTGCGTATTTCTCGTGATTTTAATTGTATGGCAATGATCGGAAATATTATCTCAATGATTTAAAATTTTTAACTGTTGCCATCTTATGTTTGTTAACAAATAAAATATTTGTAATTAATTCAAGCAAGGCTTTTAAAATAACTTTCAATTTTCACTCTTTGCTTTGCTGTTGCAATAATTCAGACATTGGGATGGTCGTCAAGTTTTTGAATGTGTAATTTTGTTTTTGTTGGGAATATTTCTTCCTCGTCAAGCATGGGGAGGGATCAGAAAAAAAAAGAAAAATATAGAAGAAAGTTTCGTGATGGCCACAACATACTAGTTGGAAATTGTCTGTCTGTGTGTGTGCCCGTGTGTGTGTCACGTATGTGTGTGACCAGTTTTTTGTGGTCGCTCTACAGCAAAAACTACCGCAGGAAACCGAATGATATTTGGAACACATATGTGCCCCTATGTGAACTTGTGCCCATTGGTTTTTGACGTGAATTCCTCCAAGGAGGGTGGAGTAATGGGACGTTTTTTGAGTTGCGCGTGCTTGCTATTCCTCAGGAAGTAACTGGCGGAATCAAACAAAATTTGGTCCATATGTTGCCATAACAGGAACAGGTCCTGATTCAATTTTGGTGTCAATACCTCAAACGGGGGTTGAGCTATAGAACGGTTTTTTCGTCAATTGTGACAGCTGTATCTCAAGAAATAATAAACGGAATCAAACACAAATTTATCGACAAGCAGCCCTTAGAGGGTATAAGAAATGATTCTATTTTGGCGTCAGCAGCTGAAAAGGGGGTGGCGCAATCGAACGTTCTTTTTTTTCCATTCTAAGTGCTATATCTCATTAAGTAATGCTACTTTTCGGATGAAATTTGGAATAAATATGAATCCATATGTAAGCAGGCGCTGGTTCAATTTAGGCGCCAATCGCTCCATGGGGGGCTGATTTTTTTTATTTGAGTGAATAAAAAGAGCTTCCCAATTGCAACAATAAGAAAGATAAATCGTAATAGATTGTCTTCTGCGTATTTCTCGTGATTTTAATTGTATGGAAATGATCGGAAATATTATCTCAATGATTTAAAATTTTTAACTGTTGCCATCTTGTGTTTGTTAACAAATAAATGTTTGTAATAATTTTAAGCAAGGCTTTTAAAATAATTTTCAATTTTCATTCTTTGCTTAGGAGATAAATCAGGAATTGGGATGGTCGTCAAGTTTTGACGTGTGTAATTTTGTTTTTTGGGAATATTGCTTCCTCGCTAAGCATGAGGAGGGATCAAAATTATAAGAAAGATATAGAAGAAAGTTTCGTGAGATGCCCACAACATACTAGTTTCGGATGTGCCTCTATTTCCTGTGCTAGATGTTACCCACAAAAGAAATGGTACAATTGATGGCTGCCTATGCTGGTAAAGATTAAAAATTCTGATTTAGAATTATTACGCTATTGACTTGTGATACTGATATTCCCGCTTTCATTAGAATCTTGTGAACGCGATTTTATTCCTGTTGCAATCATTTTACTGAATACTTTAAAAATTCAGAACCATTCCATACGATTCAAGTCAAATTTATCAACTTTCTTGGTTTTTTTTAAGAAAGACCAAAAGTAAGTTCGTTTAATGTGTTGTTCATTTAGTCACCAATTAATTAGACACAAATCCAGTGTCAATTAAGTGATATTTAGCATGACTCATATTCTTAAAGAACCAATTAAATGTCGTCGATAGTTCGATTACGAATCTCGGTAGAATCATCTTTCCATCTTTGATTCGTATCAAACTAGGGGAAGATGGGCTCTAAGTGTAGTATTGAAAATTTTCTTCTCCTCACTCTAAGGCGCTTTGTATCGTATTTTTGTTTCAATTACGCGATTCATTTCGTTTTTAATCGACTTCATAAAGGAAGTGGTTATTAGTTCGCACAGTATGCATACGGTTGCGTTTTTTTTTTTTTTTCAATTTCTGATTTCAAACTTCAAGAAAAATGAGCTGATGTGTGCATCACATGAATTCCTTTTACTCCAATTTTAATGTCTTTTTCCCATCATTGGCAATTTTAATGTGATTCAATAGTTTTCTCTCTAAATAAAGCCAGTTTACTCTCTAAATAACACCAGTGGTCAAATTAAAACCAGATTAAAAAACAAAAATCACCAAATTTGTCGCCAAGTTGGCGACAAAACATGACGATCGAAAGACTGGCGATAGATCGCCAAGTATCCGCCACATTATAACATCACTTGAGTATACATCGAAATAAACAATGATTCCCCTCCCCAAACGGGGCAAAAGACCCCTTTAGAAACACCCGAATAACACCAAAAGGAAAGGTGCACAACTAAACCCCACTAAGAGTCTACGTACCAAATTTCAACTTTCTAGGACATACCGTTCTTGAGTTATGCGACACACATACGCACATACGCACATACATACATACGTACATACGGTCGTCGCGAGAAAAGTCGTTGTAATTAACTCGGGGAATGTCAGAATGGATATTTCGGGTGTTTATACGTTCTTAGACACTTATCCGCATGTTGTCGGAATGAAAAATCAACTCAATATTCATTCGAAGGTGAGCAAAATGGAAATTAAAGCCGAATTTTGAGTGAAATTTATTTCACGAATACAATTTTTCCTTTTTTGTAAAAGGAAGTAAAAATGTTGAAAGTCTATTCACTATTTTTATCATACCTTATTGAAGTTTGAATCCAGAAATGTTTCAAGGGACGGGAAATTGAATTTATTTCATGCCCTTTGCTTAAGTCGCTAAAACAAAGTTAGCTAGGGGTTGAGTTCAAAGTTTGCCGTTTGTGATGATTTGTATGGATCCTCATTTATAAACTTATAAAATGAAAATTGGCTGAGCAAAATCTTTGCGCTAATACCTCTGCAAAGAGATTAGAAAGTTGAGTAAGGTGGAGCTTAAATCCTGCTTTTAAAATAAAAAAAACTCACTGTGCCCATTATACCTCACTGGCTCAGAATTAAAAATACTGTACACTTTTGAGAAATGTAGATCGTAACGTGCATACATCAGTACACTCACTTATAGATCATTAACAGGGTATAAAGAAGACGTGTAGTTCCCAAAACAGTTTTTTGCTGTTCCAATCACTACATATGAGGCAGTGAGAAACAATGCGATGTAAGAGATGAAATTGAAAATTTAAATATAACCAGTACAAATGATAGAACCTCTCATCTGCTTTGGGGCAACAGATCGTACTAGTAGCCCTGGTAGGTGCTGCTGTTTAGCATGATTTAGAAAAACGAGTTGATGTGTGTCTATGTGTGTGTGCATCACTTGACTTCCTTTTACTCCAATTTAAAAATACTAGTGCCTCGGAGTGAGCAAAGGAACACCTTAAATATTTTCACCCCAAGTTTGTTGCGAACCGAAGCAAAGAAAAAGTTTTATACAGATAAATTTTCCCAATGTTTGTAGTTTTAATGTGATTCAATGGTTAACCCTCTCTAAATATGGCCAAATTGAAACCAGATTTAAAAAAAAAAAAAAAAACCCACCAAATTCGTCACCTAGTTGGCGACCAAAAGCTTGGCGATATATTGCCAAGTATTTGCCAAATTATAGCACCGCTTGAGTTCACATTGAAATTTTACATTTTGATTTTACCCCAAAAAGGAGTAAAAAACCAAATTTCAACTATCTGGGCCATACCGTTCTTGAGTTATGCGAGATACATACGCATATACACACATACACACATACGCACATGCATACGTACATACGGACGTCACGAGAAAACTCGTTGTAATTAACATGGGGATCGTCGAAATGGATTTTTCAGGTGTCTATACCTTCTTAGGCATATATCCACGTGTAAAAAAAATCAATATTCATTCGGGGGGCGAGCAAAATGGAAATTAAGGCCGATTTTTGAGTGAAATTTTTTTCGCGAATACAATACTTCCTTTTTTGTGAAAGGAAGTAAAACAAATTAATAAAAGCCTACCTAGGATCTGAACTCAGAAACGCGATTTACTCGAAACTTCAAATAGTCCAACTACTCTTTGAGCTTCTCTCTGCCTTATATTTCCTTAATTCAAAGACACTTTTACTAGCAGAGCTATACGGAAACCCCAATTAATTTTTACTATTTCTTGTTAACCATTGTTTCATTCACGTTGTGTGAAACTTTAACTGCGCAGTAATACGGAAACTCCAACTAGATTTTACAATTTCTCCTTAATTATTGTGTCTCTCATAGTGTGAAATACGTTTCACACAATAACAAATACATAAAACTCAGTCTATAAGTGCACACAACGTTTCACTTCTAGAGAAACGGTTTTTTGGAGGAATCATGATTGCTTATTGTTCTTACTTGACTGTTTTTGGCGTTCCTATGATTTTATTTTCCCACCAGCACCCACTGCAGCATCACCGTCGACCGGCTCCTCACGATGCTGCACCTCTCGCGAAAACCGTCTCCAGGTTTCGTCAATATCCAACACTTACACGCATACATACACGCACCTACACACATATACATATATACACCTACACACACATACATACACCTACACATACATACACCTACACACATACACACACAAACACACACACAACTACCTACACATTCATGCCTGCACACAGACACAAACACATATGCCTACACACATACACATACCCCCTCCACACACATACACATACCCTCCACATACACACACCAACACAATACACACACTTTTGAATTTGCAATCTGTTTTTCATCTTTGTCTGTCGCTGTAAGGACACCTGATTTACGTTTTGTTTTCTGAGCATCTTTAGCTGAATGTAATAGATTGTGGTTGCATGTGGTATGACTTGCGTCATGAAGCATGCTGTAAATAAATTATTTAATAAAAAAAGCATACACACACTACCCACACACTCATGCCTGCACACAGACACAAACACACATGCCTACACACATACACATACCCCTACACACAAACACACATATCCCCTACACACAAACACACATACTCCCTACACACAAACACACACCCTACATATACACACACACTCGTGATTGCGAAAAACATAATTTGAATTCAAGATGACAAAATTCAAATTATTATTTTTTTTCCCGATCATTTACGAGCGCAACGTGCAAATTGCCAACTTGAAAGAGATTAATATGTTACCCGCTTCAATCACCGTTTGATACACAACTTCATTCAAAACACCAACGTCCTTGCTCGAGTATCAGGGCCGAAAATTCCGCGGATTTAGCATTTTTTTCGGAAGAACGTGCCAAAATCGGCGAAATCGGAACACTACTATAAATATGCAAAGTATCACATTGAAACGCATGAATAGAGCTCCACTGGGATATCCATATTTATGGAACCCTTATGCCGACATAGATTAATGGTTTTTGTGGAACGACCTTATCTTTTTCTTCTGCTCACCTAGTTTATTCTGTGGGAGGCACAATGTATCAAGAGCTGCCAACAACGTTAACGTTTAACGAATGATGGCGCTTTTAAAGAACTCCGAAAGGCTGGAAATTAATGGTTATTCTACAGTTGTTTTTGCCTCATTAAAGTAGATTGATTGTAATTTTTAACCAGGTAAATGAGTTCCAAACATAATAACAACGTTAAAATTTCACAAATAACAATTAGCATTTTACACTTACGCTTCGGAAGTTACAATGAAAACAGTGAACTTCCGAATGAAAAAGCATTCGATGAAAGCGAATGTCTTTTAGTCCTCTAGTCGGGTGTCTTCTCTTCATTGACCTCGTTTTTTTGAATCGAGGAAGGGGTTCTTTGTAAGAACGAAACACGTGTCTGCATTTCTAACTGTTATTATTTCTTTTTATAAGAAAGAAAGTATTGTATTCGCGAAAAAAAATTCACTCAAAACGGCCTTAATTTCCATTTTGCTCACCCCCGAATGAAAGTTGAGTTTTTTTTTCAACTCGACCACACGTATATGCGTAACTAAGAACGTATAGACGCCCGAAAAATATCCTTTTTGACGTTTCCCGATTTAATTACAACGAGTTTTCTCGTGGCCTCTGTATGTACGTATGTATGTGCGTGTGTACGTAATGTGCGTATGTATGTCGCATAACTCAAGAACGGTATGTCCTAGAAAGTTGAAAATTGGTACATAGACTCCTAGTGGGGTCTAATTGTGCACCTCCCCTTTTGGTTGCATTCGGGTGTTTCTGAAGGGGTCATTTGCACCTTTTTTTTGAGGGAAATCACTGTTAATTTCGATGCAAACTCAAGTGGAGTTATAATTTGGCGGACACTTGGCAATATATCGCCAGTCCTTTGGTCGCCAAATTTTGGGGCCAATTTGGCGACAAATTTGGCGATTTTTTTAAAACGCTGTTTCAAATTGGCCACTGTTGGTAATATTTAGAGAGTAAAATATTGAATCACATTGAAATTGCCAGTAATGTGGAAATGACATTAAATTGAAGTAAAAGGAAGTCATGTGATGCACACATCAGCTCTTTTCCTTTCCTTTTTAGAATAAAAATAGTATTTGTAGATTATTTAAGTGTGACTAGCAATAACGCAAGCTCACTTTGAGAACGGTTTTGAATATGACAGGAATTGGCTTCTGTCAACGATGCACTATCCTTAAGCATTCATAACAGTGTCATATAAGGGTCTGTTTAAACTTTAAGGGGAGAAGGAGGGTTCGTGACATTGTGACAGTTTGTAACAAGGAGGAGGGAGGGATATCTAGAAGTGTGACATCACGCATTTTTTGTAGGAATATATTTATGAAAAATAGCGTGACATGCGAAAAACGGGCGGAGGGGAGGGGTCAAAATGTTGAAAAAAAAAGATTTATGGACAGTCAATAGAACTAAGTATGCAAAGTAAATATGTTCTGAAGGTATCGTTTGCAATTTTTTTGAGGGAAATCATTGTTACTTTGGTGTAAAAGAAAGTGATGTGATGCACACATCAGCTCGTTTATCTAACATTAATGTTGGTATATTTGCAACTTTTCGAGCAAAGGTACACGTTATTGCACTTGAGGGCGATTTCGATTAATAAAGATACACTGGGAATTACACAACACAGCGAGAACCATTTAGCACAAAAATGCTCGATCTAAAACAAGTTAGAAAGAAGCAATTTTGCAATCTCGAGAAAATGCAAAGTAGTTTCCGTATTTTTCATCCTCCTTTTTAAAATGAAACACAGCCTGAAAAGGTGTCTAAACTATTGAGATCGGACTTCTTGTAAATGTATGCATCGAGTGCTTTCTTGTAAATAGTTCTCGAAATTTTGTTCATTTAAACATTTTGTTGCAAAACTTAACGAAAACAGTCGAATAACAAACACAAATTAATTTAAAAGGTTAGTCTGAAAAAAATAATTCCATCTGGAATCAAGGTATCACATCAAGATGCAACTCCACATGAAGTTGAGAATTCGTTCTAAAATTTCAGTTCGTTGTCTGAGGTCACGTGATATCATCACTTAAGCGCATTCAGAAAATCTTTCACCCAGACGATAATTATTATCTGATTCTGATTAATTCAACAAGTTCACTAAGAAAAAAATTCACAATTCAAATAAACTATACGAGGCGCTGGAGTCTCTGGCCAATGGCTGCTGAAAGAGGTCAAACCAAGACCCACGTAGGATATGACCTATCCAGTGTCCAATGAGACATCTACCGTCCGCGAAAAATTTATATGTTTTGCCTCTTTGGCTTAATTCAAGCTCCAGAACAGCGAATGGGGTGGTTTGCTTCAGTCAAAAGTACTACTTTTAGTCATTGAAATGGATAGAATGAGCAAAAAAAAAAAAAAAATAACATGGACCCAGAAAATACTTTCATTTTCCCGACAGTTTTTTAAAATTAATTTTTTAAAACGTCTCATTTTTCAAACAAGGCGTGGTCTTTATGACGTCACAAATGATGCAATTTGGCGAATCTTTCTACCACGGTTCCACGTTATGATAATCAAGCAGCGAATTAAAATTACGCTCTACACTTGCTACCAACCCCATCATTGCCAATACACGTGAGTAAAGATGCGATTTAAATATTTTGGACCGTGAATGGCAACACGGAATGGCATTTCATCATTTGTGATGTCATCGGCAGAAGCGTTAAACGATGAAAGAGCACCGTTTTAAGTAATTTTTTAAACATATTAAACTTAAAGAAATTATTTAAAAAAATGGTCAGATTCTATGTTTTTAAGCATGCTCTTTCCGAAAAAAAATATTTTTAAAATTTTGGAAACGGCCCCATTGTAAGGCCCTGCACGTTAAATGGAAAGAGTATGGGATTGCAATACCGGATGAAAAATCCAATACCGGTATTCGGTATTTTTAAAACATGATACCGGAACACCGGTATTTGGAATTTTTCAAAAAAAGCATGATAACATATTGTTTTCTTGCCAGATTTCATATTTTTTGCAAAAATTGTATTATTTATGAAAACGTATGGTGAATAAATACGAAATGAAGGAATAAATATCATAACAAAAAATCAATATTGAATTGTCTCCAAGTCTGAAGCTCATTTTAGTGCTCAACTTTTCTGGACGTGAATGGTGAAAATACTCTTTCTGACTTCACGCAGGTATCTGATACTGTTAATAATAAGCGATACACCTCCTCTACTTTCCTTGAAGTCCTTCATCTGCAAGTCATTCGGTTCCTTGCAAGCTGGCTTTGGATAAATCTTTTTTTTTTTTGAGCAATCACGATTGTTTATTGTTCTCACTTGACTGTTTTTGGCGTGCCATCATTTTATTTTCCCGCCAGAACCCTCTGCTAGCACCACCGTTGCGTCGACCGGCCTCACGATGCTGCTTCTCTTGCGAAAACCGTCTCTAGGTTGCGTCCATATCCTGCATACACACATACACACACTCATGCATGCGCACAGACACAATTACGCACTCCTACACACACACAAACACATACATATACTCAAACACATACATACACACTCATCACACTCATGCCTACGCACACATACGCATACCCCTACACACAAACACACATACCCCCCACACACATAAACACACATACTCCCCCACACATAAACACACATGCCTACATACACACACACTCGTGATTGCGAAAAACATAATTTGAATTCAAGATGTCAAAATTCAAATTATATATACATATATATATATATATATATATATATATATATATATATATATATATATATATATATATATATATATATATATATATATATATATATGTATATTGTATTGTTTGTTCGCATGTGTTGAGCGTAGTACTTTTTTTAAATTTGTAATTTTTCTTCGAGAGAGAATTCATTTCCAGGAAAATGTTACATACCCTTCTTCAACTTCAAAACGTTAATGAGAACAGAAGATAAATCATAATAACAAAATACTCAAGGAATCCAACAAAATAGTGACAAGAAAGTTTTATAATGCAGCAGATTAAAAATACCTTTTTTTATCTATAATAATTGAACTCATCCCTAGGACAGGAGAATGACATGAAAACCTAGGGACAAAGTTTAAAACGATGTACCTTGATGATTCAAATAATTTAATTTATTTAAAGAATGCTATTTAGCACCTTTAAGTATGCTTAATTTTGTACTGTAAATTGAATTTGTGGAATGTTGATATAATATTTTTAAATGATTTAAGACCATTTGAAATCGGATGGGGACACGCCAAATGTGTGTCTTTCTGGTTACTTAAAAATTTTATGGAAAAAACTAAATGAGTTATTGTTTTAATAGGGATAAAATAACATCAGATAAGTTATTTCTAACTATTAAAAAAAATGAAAACTCTTTCTGAGTTAAACACTTTTTGTGTTAGGCTACTGGGACATAATATTGTTAGGATTTTAGAGAATCACTCGTATGCATCAAGAATAAATTGAGTTGCAACCTAAAAACTCGGCAGGAATGTAATTTGGTAACAGATCATTTAAATTTCGTCGCCAGTGACGAAAGGGTAAGCGCGCTATGCACATACAAGATGCGTAGATAAGTACGATTGAAAGTGTGAAATCTTGTGTCAAAGGGCATTTCAAACAAAACTGCTGAGTTGTAAGGGCAATAGTGTGAGTAGGACGACCGTGTGCTGCCGGCTTATCAGGGGTGCCCACAAGGGGGGATTATGGCGAAAGCTGCGCCATCAAAATTTTTGGAGGGGGATTTTTAAATTTTTTTAAACTTTATTTGTTTAAACTTATTTATTGATTTTTTTTAATTTAAATTATTTATTTTATTTTATTTTTTTCATATTTCATTTTATTTTTTTATTTAGTTTGTGTGTATGTGTGTCATTTGCGTAGCACTGAACTTTTCAAATAAATAAATAATAATTAAAAATAAATAAATAAAAAATATTTAAAAAAGAAATTAAATAAAAATTGTTTTTAAAATAAATTAAAAAAATATTTTTCAAAATATTTTAAATAAAAAATGTTTTTAAAAAATTAATAAAATAAAAAAAGAGAAATAAAAAAGGGAAAGAGGTTTGAGAAAAATGTGGGAGGGTGGAGGGAATTTGCGTCATTGAACTTGGGGGAGATGGGCACCCCTGCGGCTTATCCATGCCATTTGAATGTCCCGAGACATTATCCTATTTTCCGTATATTAAAAAAACTTGAAAGATCACTATCCTTACATTGACAAGATACAGATATGAAGAATATAATAACTTATGATATAAGAGAGATACCGAGTTTTTATTTTAAACTTGATTGTGATTACAGAGCAAATATTCGATTATGCGTTTACAGTTGAGCTTGATCGGGAGTGCAGTGTAGCAGAGATGAGACGGGCTCAGCCCGGGCCCGACAGCCCGAGCCCGAAGCGGGCTCGGACTCTAGAATCGAAAATAGGTTTCGGGCTCGGACTCAAGCAAAGATATTCATTCGTCAATCTCCAAACAAATTCTCAGAAAATAAACATTTTCCTACTGTGAGAAAATGAAAGGAACATTAAAATCAGTTCAATCAATGTAAAAATTTAACCCCCCCCCAAAAAAAAAATATATTGCTTATTTATAGTGTTTTTTTTTTTTTTTTTGCGATTACTATTGCAGTAAGTCATATAGAGTAATGCATTTGAAGTGGAGCATTTTGAGAAAATTTAGAAACTTCTGCTAATGAAGAACATTTGTTTTCACTTTTTTCATTGACAAAAAGATCATGTCAGACTGTAGAAGGCTCGGTTTTTGATAGAAGAAAGTTTCCTTCGAGCTCGAGCGGACTCGGATTTTGGTCCGAGACAATATCACCCGGTCTCGGGTGGGTCCGGGCTCTTAAAAATGAGCCCGAACTCATCTCTACAGTGTAATCGTCATCTTCCATTTTTACGAAAGTATCATCTAATCACATCAGAAGCGGTGAAATAGTGTCCTATTGAACATCTTTAAAAGGTGGATTTGATGACAAGTCCACAAGTGTACTCTTGGGTGCCCCGGTTGGAGGTCACGGGAGGTACGGGTCCTTATTCTGCAAATTTTGTGTGACAGTTTGGTAAAATTATCATCATTCATCAAAATTTGGAGTTCTACTCGGCAAAATTATCATCATCTAACGAAATTTGGCCTTCCATTTGGCAAAATTATCATCATTTAACGAAATTTGGCGTTCCATTTGGCAAAATTATCATCATTTAACGAAATTTGGCGTTTCATTTGGCAAAATTATCATCATTTAACGAAATTTGGCGTTTCACTTGGCAATTGAGAATTTCCGCCCTCCTTTAAAATTTAAGTTCGTATCGCCCCTGGGTGTACTTCCTACCGTCTTGGAATGAGTTTATTTATATTTTACGATGAACTGTAAATAAAGATGGAACTTCGAAATAGTATTATTTTTTAAGTGACTAAGAAGGAAAAGAACACTCCTTGGTTATTCGAATCCGAAACTTATTACCAAATCATGCCCAACCTCACTCATTGCTCACTTACGCATGCAAAGTGGTTTCAATCTTATTATTTGAGGTCCAAAAAAAGAACAATTCCCGAAATAAAAATTCTCCCACATGAAAAGTCGTGATTCTTCTTATTGAATCTCCCTCACCCGAAAATCGTCTGCGTTAGAAAATAATTGATTACCCCCGCGAAATCACGAAACTTTTCTTGCTATCCCGTGGAGGTTGAGAAGTGTAGAGATGAGGTCATCAACTGAGGCCGATCTTCTTTGTATTTCGAATGCTTCGAATTTGATCCAACTGGGCGTTCTGGGCCCTCCCTCTGACATGCATAATGTTATAACGTTGTATAACTTGGGGAATAAAAGAAATTTTTCAGACGTCTGCGTCGTCATGGTTGTAGGGCAAATATCGAGACTTCCGTCTCGAAGCGTGCGTCTAGACAGACATTATCTTTTTGCTGTCCGGCGGGAATCAAAGAAGTTTCAACTGGAGATCACGCTTTTTTCCAAACCTCCCTCCCGGATAACTTTCTCCATGCCTTCCATCCTCCCTAAATCAAGTCTACCATTAAATTCAAACTCAGGCTAATGAGAAAGGCTGATTAGCTTTATACAGCTGCCGATCGTTTGCAAGAAGGTGGTATAGCTTAATTTTTTTTTTCTAATTCTGCCGTTTGAGAAAATAAAGAACGAAATTATAGGGTGTGTGGTGGCTTAGTTACGAAACGTAAAAGTGATGGATTTGGTTACATAGCTTTGAATAATTTACGAAAAAGGCTTAGAGAAATGTTAAGATTAGACGCAGTATCGAAACCAGTCTTTTCAACTAATTGAAGGAGGCGTTCAAAATAGACCTTACAGATGTATTCTCAAATTAAAACTGGCTATATGCCTTGAAACTAATTATTCTGGTCAGTTAACCCCAGACCCCCCCTCTCTATCACAGCTGTGCGATTATCGCGTTTCTAAAATGCTTTATGTGAGATGCATATATTTTATACTAGCAGTACATGCACGGCTTTGCCCGTAATAGAAAAATTAAAAGGTCTTTTGGTTCGCCTGTATATCTACAAATAATGTATGGTGAATTTTCTCGCCAATTGGCTTGTCCCCATGTTACGGTTCCACGTTATGATAATTTCGTAATTTACTCGTTCATATTATGATAATTTTGTTCTTAAAATTGGAATCAAAAAAGAACTACATCGAATTTTTGAAAAATCGCTTCGAGGTGCACATCCCCATGCTACAAACTAATTTTGTGCCAAATTTCATGAAAATCGGCCGAACGGTCTAGGCGCTATACGCGTCACAGAGATTCAGACATCCTCCGGACATCCAGACAGAGAGACTTTCAGCTTTATTATTAGTAAAAAGATTTATCACTATTTACATAGTCAACTACTAACATTAAAATCCAAGTGCAAAGCTTAGACAATGTAGTATGCTTATTGCTTACAATGCTTCTGGGGCACAAACGTTTTCTCCTCTTAGTAACAATCAAGGGCCGCACGTAAAAATAGACAGATGGAATACTTTCAAAGAGGGATTAAGATATTTCAAAAAGAAGGATTGTAGCTCTCTCTCTTTCTAAACATTAGTTTATAAAACTGTTTTTATGATGTGTGGAAATGAAGTTTTGAAATTCTCAAAGTTTCAATTCAGCTTCAGCAGTTGGATATTGGAGTTCATCTTGGATTTTTTATTTTCTTTTGCGTGCTGAAAGTCGTATTATTTCTATTTTAGAATGGATAATAAAAGAACAAATTTTCATTGAATACATTATAGCCACCGATTTTTCTAGGAATTAAGAAAGAAGCAGCAAGGAGGGAAACCTGATTTTTTTTTTCTTTTGACAAGGAAAAATATTTTAAACTGTTTAGGAAATTTACAATAAAAAATACGTTTTAATGGAAATTTGTTTTTTCGAAGTCCGTTTTAAAATAAGAACCAAACAATTTTCAGCACGCAAAAGAAAAAACTTTTTCCAAGATCAACTACAATATCCAACTGCTGGAGCTGAATTGAAAACTTAAGAATTTCAAAATTTCATTTCCAAGTATTATTAAAACAGTTTTGTAAACTAATATTTTTAAAAAGTAGCACAATCCCTCTTTTGAAAGTAACTTAATCCTTATTTAAAAGTATCGCATCTGCCTATTTCTTCACAAGCGGGAGGGATTGTATTCCATAACAATCGTTACATAATTCCCTAAACTTTTTCAGGCTCTTTCAGAAAACCGGGAGTTTAACCGTATAATTCAGGAAATTGTCAACTATACATTTTTTTTGAGAATCACGATTGCTTATTGTTCTCACTTGACTGTTTTTGGCATTACGCTGATTTTATTTTCCCACCGCCTCCCTCTGCAAGCACCGCCGTAGACAGACTCTTCACGATGCTGCTCCTATAGCAAAAACACTCTCCAGGTTGCGTCCATATCCTACACACACACGCATACATACACACGTACACACACACACGCACACACACATATACCCACACACTCATGCCTGCACACAGACACAAAGACATGCCTACACACACATGCACCTACACACTCACACACACACATACACACATATATATATATACACACACATACACATATATATATATACACACATACACATATATATATATACACACACATACCCACATATACACACACACATGCCTGCACACACGCAAAAAACACGTGATTGCAAAAACATAATTTGAATTCAGGTGTCAAAATTCAAATTAATTATTTTTTTTCCTTATTATTATTATTTTTTAATGTGTACTCTGAGAACTTGACGTTTAAGAAGGATCTTCCCATTCACACCAAGTCAAGGAACTTTTCTAAAGGATGACATAAAACATTCTTCATCAGTTACATTTTTCTATCACATTAAACATTTCTTTTCCATCCACCATTCTTGAGTACGTTCCAAATCACCCTATCAAATTCAAAGCACAATTACAAACATCTCAATCTGCACAACACCGCTTTCTGTTTTGATGTACGATTCACAAAAATCTCGACTGCAGCTGCCAAGGATTTCTGACAACTCCAGAGAGCGTTCCACACCATTTCGCCAGAGATCCAGCTCTCTTCTTCTCGCCATTTTTTCCTCTTTTTCTCTATCCGCTGCCAGTTCCGGTGTTGCCAAGAGCCTGGCAGTAATCCCAATCTCGCAAATAATTAATCTTCGTCACTTGTGCGGCGGGTCTGTGTTTTCTGTTGCTTTCTGGAGAACATTTATATGATACTACAGGGTTGCGGCAACATTGTTAAAATATTTTTATTCTCGCGTTTGTATGGCGTTTTTGTTCAGAAGGACGGGGTAAACTTTCGAATTTGCGGAGCTTATGATGAGAATCAAAAGCCAACAAAGTCGTTTTATTTGCTTTACAAATATAAATAAACACAAAAAATGCGTGAAGCTTCGAAAAGATATTTTGCTATGTACGAACCATTTCTTATCTCTTTACAGGGATCGTTTGAAAATATTGCGATGTAGGGGAATGTGACGCAAAGTGAAATACTTAACCACCTTTTTTTTCTAAAAGAACAAATTGGAAATTCATTCTGAAAATTATGATCCGTTAGGAAGAACAATTTATTCTTCACTAATAATAAAGCTGAAAGTCTCTCTGTCCGGAGGATGTCTGTAGGAAGTCTGGATCTCTGTGACGCGCATAGCGCCTAGACCATTCGGCCGATTTTCATGAAATTTGGCACAAAGTTAGTTTGTACCACTATTTACAATAAAACTTATATTGAACCGTTATTCTTAATTTTTGGATGTATGTTTGCGTTTTCAAAAAAGGTTTTTCACTTATTTTCACTTATCTTTTCCCATGGGACAAAGTGAACTAGTATGTTGTGGCCATTACGAAACTTTCTTCTATATATATATATATATATATATATATATATATATATATATATATATATATTTTCTGATCCCTCCCCATGCTTGATGAGGAAGCAATATTCCCAACAAAAACAAAATTACACATGCAAAAACTTGACGACCATCCCAATGTCTGAATTATTCGCAACTCCAGCGCTCGATTACGCTACCTTGCGGAGATTTACAAAACTGCCGACAAAACTAAAACATTGCGTTCCATGTGTTCATTTAGGGCAAAACAAATAGTTTGTTATGTGTATTTTTTTTATTTGCGTAATTCATCATTTGGAATCATCATCCGCAACAGCGTAACATCAAAAATATCTGATACAGTGAAACCTGTGTAAGTTGACCGCTTGCGGTGCAGTACTTTGGTGGTCAACTTAGACAGGTGGTCAACTTATAGAGGGTACAGGGTAGTACTGAAAACTTTTTTTTTGTCATTTCTTGCCCCATGCATTCATTTTTAACTAATTGGAATATTTTAAACTCACTTTCATTGTTTAACATTACTTCAAAACAGTAAGAAAAAATATTATTTAAATATTTTTAGAGATTACCAGAATGACGTGTAAGGTATCATACAAATTTAAAATTTCTGTAAAGCGATCAAAAAAAAAAAAAAAATTGTCTCATTGCTTATGAAAATCTACTTACTTGAAATTAACAATTCCTAAAAATTCATAACAAGTTAAAAGTGACTCAAATTCTTCATTTGATTTTTTCTTGTACATTTGTAACCGTGGTAATCTACTTATCAACAAAATAACTCCTTATTCAAGTTAGGCGCATTACTTAAGATTAGCCCAATGTTTTTCGATGGAAACATAAATATTTATAGGTTTTTTCTTAAATTTCTATTTGCTTTTTTGACGCATAACTGAATAAACTTTTAGTACAATCTAGTGCTTTTGTAAGTGGTCAACTTACAAAGGGTTTTTTTACAATACTCCAAACCAAAGCTGGTGTATATTAGTGGTCAAGATAGACAGGTGGTCAATATAGAGAGGTGGTCAAGTTACAGAGGTTTTCCTCCATTATGTAGGATAGGACTAATTCCGTTCCTGACAAAAGTGGTCAACTTAGACAGGTGGTCAACTTACAAAGGTGGTCAACTTTAAAGGTTTTACTGTATAAACTGTGAGTACACATTTTATTTATCTTGTTCTGAGTGAATTTGAATAAATATCAGTTTCTCAATTCGATGAAAAAAAAAACGAACTTAACAACATTGACTGGACACTTTTCCTTAACCTAATTCCACATAAATGATTTAACTAACCTTTGTTACTACAGTATCCTACTGAAATAGACAGCATGCAAATAAATTTTCTTGAAAATATTTATCGCAGAACAGATTGAAAAATCCAGAAAGAACGTTAAGAATTTGAACAAAAAAAAATAAAAGTTCGCCAAAAATCTGTTTATAGGGTTATGGTTTTAAAATTGTGTGAAAGAATAATGTATCTTGACAAGATTTCGCATATCAGGTAAATCATTTCCATGACGAATGAATTAAATGCATGATTTCTTTTGATATCCAATCATATAGTCATAGAAATTAATTATCTAGTGTTAAACGTTACTCTTGACAGTCTGCCACGTATGTGCACTATGTGATAAAAATGTCAACAAATGCCGGAAATGTCATGAAACTGAACTTAATATGTACTAATGTATAGAAAAAACGGTACAAAATGGAAATGTCGTTCGAAGCGAACCAAAAATTTATGAATTCCGAATTCAACATCGTGAAAATGGCTGCTTCAGAACAACTTACTGTGTGTTCTGCATAATTTTTTACTTCCGTAATACTTTTTGATTTCTAATCTCTTTCTACATGGGTCAGAATAACCAAAAGACTTTGAAAAATCTTTTCAAATGAATAAAGAACAAAAAATCATACATGCGAACAAAAATATCTATCATTTCCTAAGTTTAGAAGCAATTTATATGTTACAGCGTGCGTTTGTTTTAGTTTTTTCATCGGCCATTAGACAGTGGCTGCAGCGCCCCCTATAGTTTGTTGGAGTTGCGATTTGCAAAAGCAAAACAAAGAGCGAAAATTGAAAGTTATTTTAAAAGCCTTGCTTGAATTAATTACAAATATTTTATTTATTGACAAACATAAGATGGCAACAGTTAAAAAATTTAAATCATTAAGATAATATTTCCGATCATTTCCATACAATTAAAATCACAAGAAATACGCAGACGGCAATCTATTACGATTTATCTTTCTTATTGTTGCATTAATAAAGTTATTTTTATTCGCAAAAAAAAAAAAAAAATCAACCTCTCTTGGAGCGATTGGCGTCAAAATTGAACCGAAGCCTGTTTACATATGGATTCACATATATTCCAAATTTCAATCAGAACGTAGCATTACTTCTTGAGATAGGGCACTCACAATGGAAAAAAAGAACGGGTGATTGCGCTACCCCCTTTTTAGCTGTTGACACCAAAATAAAATCAGCTCTTATACCCACTAAGGGCTACTTGCCGATAAATTTTTCTTTCATTCCGTTCATTATTTCTTACAGCAGACACAACTGACGACAAAAAACGTTCTATAGCTCAACCCCCATTTGAGTTATTGACACCAACATTGAATCAGCACCTGTTCCTGTTAATGGCAACATATGGACCAAATTTTGTTTGATTCCGCCAGTTATTTCCTGAGGAATAGCAAGCACGCGCAACTCAAAAAACGTCCCATTGCTCCATCCCCCAAAAACCACTGGGCACAAGTTCACATAGCGGCACATATGTGTACCAAATGTACCAAATTTCGTTCGATTTCATGCGGTAGTTTTTGCTGTAGAGCGGCCACAAAAAAACTGGTCACACACAGACGTGACACACATACACACACACACACACACACACACATACACACAGACAGGCAGACATTTTCCAAAAATAGTCGAAATGGACTCGATACACCTCAAAACGTTCGAATCCGTCAAAATTCGAAATTCGAAAATTTGCACGAATCCAATACTTTCTTCTATATATTAGATATAGAAGAAAGTAAAAATGAAACATTTTTCTAAAGAAATATTTTCTATTTAATCATTAAAGATATTTTTACCTAATAAATGAGTGAATAACAGAATGCATAAATAAATAGAACGAAAATATAAACGAATACAAAAAATAAATCTATAAATTTACGTAAGAGAAAAAATAAATGAGTCAATAAAATTGTGAATGAATAAGAAAATAAGTGAATGAATGAATAAGGGAAATATTCAATGAAGGAATGTAAATGAACACGTAGGAGAAAAAATAAATGAGTGAATAAAATGGTAAATGAATAAGAAAATAAGTGAATGAATGAATAAGGGAAATATTCAATGAAGGAATGTAAATCAACACGTAGGAGAAAAAATGAATGAGTGAATAAAATGGTGAATGAATAAGAAAATAAGTGAATGAATGAATTAGGGAAATATTTAATGAAGGAATGTAAATGAACACGTAGGAGAAAAAATAGATGAGTGAATAAAATAGTGAATGAATAAGAAAATAAGTGAATGAATGAATAAGGGAAATATTCAATGAAGGAATGTAAATGAACACGTAGGAGAAAAAATAAATGAGTGAATAAAATGGTGAATGAATAAGAAAATAAGTGAATGAATGAATAAGGGAATTATTCAATGAAGGAATGTAAATGAACTAATTAATGAATGAACACATGAGTGATTTGATAAAATACTGAATAAATAAATGAAAAGAACTATTTCCCTTTGCCTCATCCACTTTGCCCCGCATGCCCTTGACAAGCTGTACAGAGCAATTAAAATAGAAATAAGCTTAATATTAAACAAATAAATACTACACTGAATATTAGAAGGCCTCAATTCATACACAAAAAAGAAATTTTGACTTAAAACAAAATGTTACAGTTTAAGTATCAATTTTTTAAAATTGCTTGTATTATGATATTCTTTAATTTTTAGAGGTACTTTTTTCTTGACTGCAATAGACTACATGTGTTGCTACATAGTTAGAATATTATTAGATATGTGGTATTAAAAGTAGAGTAAATATTTCGCCATTTCACTTTGCCCCACATTCCCCTACTTTTCACTGTTTTTTAAGTTATTCCACTGTCTAATGAACGAAAGTGCTTATGAAACTTGTTTTTAAAGCCGGTATTTTCATGTAGTATACCATGCTTCTCTGATCTTATCAGGTTTATCTTGATAACAGGAAAGCTTTCCGGATTCTAAAAAAAGTCTTGATTTTGGCCTAACGTTTGAGCTACATTCTTGATTGTCTTGAATTTTCGTTTGCGGTTAACGTTTTAGTTTTAGGACAGCAATTAATTACATTGACATATGTTTCAGCTTAGAAACTTATATGTGTTCATCAAACTGATTGAAAATTGAAAACTGATTGAAAACTGCTGGCAATGACAAAGTTTAAAATTCGGTAGTAGTTCAGTTATACGTAGACTTCAGTCAGACTTAGAAATACATCATTTAATCATAGGTGTTAAAATAATTAAATCTGATTCTCTAACAGTTGAAGAGTTTGATAGGCCGACCCCCACATATTGCTTTAAAAAATAATAATAAATATTAAAAAAAAACAGTTTACAAAACTTCCTTAGAAGGATTTGGTAAGGGTACAGTAATAACAGGAATAAACTATTTCTGTACACAAAAATGATAACATATGTTAAGACTCTATCAAAAATCAAAATAATTGATGAAAACTGTAACTCAGTCATGTGCAGTAAAATTACAACACCAGAATGAATAAAACACAGGGATCTTCCTTATACTACTATCAGTCTGTTTTGTCGAAAAAACACTGTTAATTCCAATAATAATCCACCCAAGTAATATTAATCCAACTCAGGAATAGTTTTACTGTAAAGCACATGTCTTTCCCTCCCCCTCCTCCCCCCTCCCTCCATCAAAAAAAAAAAAGAATCAAAATTGTTAACATATCCAAGAAAATAGCTTTCGCTTCAGACAACCATTATTCATTTTCAATGAACTTTGTTCTGGTCATTTGCATAAAACATTCATTTGAATATTTTAACAGCACTTTACTCTGTTATTGTTTAACTTAAAGTCAATAGCACAGAAACCGTGACTTTTTAGTGATTTTTTTTTTTTTTTTTGTAATAAAAACTTGAAAGAGTAAATATTAAATTAGCTGAAGTTTGAAACAACATTAAAAGCAGATACATTTTCTATCATGGAAAACATGTTTTCTCTTGGAAAACATTTGCAAAATATTTTTCAGTTTTCACGATTATGTGATTTAGTACTTACGAAAATTTAAAATTGAGTCGATACAGTTACACTACGAGTTATTTTTTGTCTACTTCTGCAAAACCTGAAATATTACGCAGCAGCCATGTTTGTTCCTAATACCTTAATTCGATATTTTAATAAACTTTTAACTCTTTGAATGGCTTAATAATATCGGGAATGGATGATCCCAGGTTCGATACACCAGAAGTCTTCAAGATTCACTAAGTGCATTTGAGGTACAAATGTAACAAATCTGTTTGACCAAAAGTTATGTGGTCGGTCCCGAAAAATTTACCATAAGTATAGGAGACTGGTGAAAATGTGAAAAAGCCCTTTCCTTTCAGTTTCATATTCAAATCGTTGACTTAGAAGTGACTAGGGACGCCATCTATCAATGGTTCAGGTAATTATCCTACATCTCTGCTAGGGACAACGATGGCTTACCTATTAGATCTATTTTTAGAAAAGACCATTTGTTTCGAGATTTTAAAATGGCAAATGCCTAAATTGCAAAGAACCTTCACGTTTGAAAAAAAAGAGAAATTAGTTTACAACAGCAATTTTCCTGATATCAACAAACAAAAGCGAACTGAAGTAAATATAGAATACACTTTCTCTTTTCGTAAAGAAACGAAAAGCCTTCGTCATTAACCGCTGAATTTCAATTACATTATGCCCGCATTCAGGTTAATTAATCTAACATTGACCATCTGACAGACATCTCAGTTTGTCTATCTTTCACTACGGAAAACAATTGACAGATTATGTCATTCTTACCAATTAAAAGAGTAGAAAATGCTCAACACGGTACCAGTCGTTTAGACTGAAGGCTGAAATCAGACACAGAAGGTCATGGATGGAATTGGCAAACTCTGAACAACTTTTTTTTTTTTTGAAAATTATATCAATAATGCATTAGTGATTTTTATATTGGTACTTTTACTTATATATATGTACATTTTTTTTATTATTTTAAGTGTTGAATGTTTACTTCTGTGGTTTTAGTGAGCTTTGTTCTAGTATTTTTTATTAAACATTTGTTTTTTTTCCACCATTTTTATCCTATAAATTAGATGTTTAAACGATATCCCTTCTGCGGATTTTATTTAACACACTAGCTGCGTGCCCGGCATTGCACGGGCTACTTAAAAAATGAAAGAGATGTCCAATTGATGTTTTTGTATTACTCTGACATCAGTTTCTAAAGCGCAAAGGAGTAAATAAATACGCGTAATGCAAGGTTTTCAAAACACCAGTAGAGCATATTTTTGTCAAAAATCTCTTTAACGTTAATCATAGTTAGCAATGATACAAGTTATGAGTATTTTCAATTAGCACAAAAGATGAAAATATATGCATTATCAACTATAATCTGTGCTCACGTTAAAATGAATTATATCTGATAGACTACATTTGAACTGTTTATGTAGAATTACAATCAGCTTTTTACATACAATAACACAAAGTACGTCTTTGGTTGCTTACGTGAAACTAAAGTACCAAGACTAAATAACTTCAAATAAGCATTAATTTAATACCAAGTCATCAGATTCCAATTTAGATTTAGTTAAAACCCTTAAAAACAATCGTTTTTGTTTCACAAAGAAATCCAAACAATCTTAATTTAACATGTTCTTTTAACGATATAAACTGTATTTTAAAAATAGAAACAGGAAGGAAAAAGAGAGTTATTACAATTCGAAAACTCACTCATGTGACGGGAAAAAGTCCAACAAAATAAACATAATTAGTCGCACATCCTAAGAGTACCAAAATATGAGGCCGTGAATGATAAACTTACACTACAATCAATTCGGAACTCCAGCGCTCGAATACGCTACCTTGCGATGATTTACAAAACTGCCGATGAAACTAAAACATTGCCACGTTGCGTTCCACGTGTGTCTGTTGACGTAAACACAGGCAGTTTGTTCTGAGTATTTATTAACGCAATCGATGTGTCTTAGTTTGCTTTCAGCTACAGAAATTAATTCGTCCCTTAGTAGTATTCTCGAGCTTCTCAAAATAATGTTAGTTTTCCTTATTTCTTTCAAAAAAGAATTAAATGGTGGAAGCGTAAACAAGAAAACTCTGGATTAACAAAATTGGATAACGTTATACCCGGTAAAATTTTTTATTGTTTTGTATGAATTTGTAAGAATATGAGTTTTTTTTAATCTTAAATTAATTTAACTAATCATATTTTACAGCAGCATTTAGTTGGAATGGACAGTATGCAAAGTATTTTCTTGAATTTATTATCGTAGAACAAAATGAAAAATGTTTAACCGAGAAAGAATTTACTTTATTCCTTTTATTCTCAGCTGAAAGGTTTCACCAAATTTGTTAAGGGTTATAGTTTTAGTATTGTGCGAGTAAAGTAGCCTTGGCGAGATTTCGCGTTTTTAGTTAAACCATTTTTAATTTTTATCATGAGTGGAATAAAATGATAGTAAGATTACAGAATTCGATAAGTGAAAACAAATAATGGTCAATCAACTGAAAAGAAAACTACCACCATATATAAACTGTGAGTACACATTTTATTTATTTTGTTCTGAGTGAATTTGAATAAATATCAGTTTTTCAATTCGATGAAAAAAAAACTTAACAACATTGACTGGACACTTTTCCTTAACCTAATTCCACATAAATGATTTAAATAACCTTTGTTACTACAGTATCCTACTGAAATAGACAGTATGCAAATAAATTTTCTTGAAAATATTTATCGCAGAACAGATTGAAAAATCCAGAAAGAACGTTAAGAATTTGAACAATAAAAAATAAAAGTTCGCCAAAAATCTGTTTATAGGGTTATGGTTTTAAAATTGTGTGAAAGAATAATGTATCTTGACAAGATTTCGCATATCAGGTAAATCATTTCCATGACGAATGAATTAATTCATGATTTCTTTGGATATCCAATCATATAGTCATAGAAATAAATTATCTAGTGTCAAACGTTACTCTTGACAGTCTGCCACGTATGTGCACTATGTGACAAAAATGTCAACAAATGCCGGAAATGTCACGAAACTGAACTTAATATGTACTAATGTATTCGCAACTCCAACGAACTATAGGGGGCACTGAAGTCACTTCCTTAAATGGAAACTAAAGGTTTAAAGATTTTTTTATTGATTTGAGTAAATACTAAGCATTAAAAAAAAACAGATTCAATGTAACAATTCTGAAAGTTTTGGGAATTTCATTTTGAACACAAAAGAAAAAGTCACATGCTATCTTCTCTTCAATACAAACGATTTAGAATATCTTATATCTTTAAACGAGCAATTCTTGTGGGTATGTATATTCGCAACTCCAACGAACTATAGGGGGCACTGAAGTCACTGTCTAATGGCGGACTTAAAAACCAAAACAAACGCACATTGGTAACGAAGAAAATGCTAAAAGTGTTGTGATTTTTGTTCGTACGTATGATTTTTTCGTTTTATTATTTTTAAATTAATTTTCAAAGTCTTGTTGATATTCTGACCCACGTAGAAAGAAATGAGAATTCAAGAAGCATTACTAAACGTGAAACATTAATGCAAAGTACGTAGTTCATAGTTCTAAGCAGCCATTTTCACGATGTTGAATTCGATATTTATCAATTCTTGATAAAACTAAATAATAATTGTGGCCTGACAAGAATAACAATTAATGCTAGAAAATTTAATATGACATTACAAATTATTACCAAAAGAAGATGATACTTCTTTGCTTTGCTTTGGCTAGCGCTTATTGTTTTCCATTTGTAGCTGAGTTATTTCTCTCGAATTCCCGAATCGGTTAATTTAAAAATTTTCTGTTTCGATTTTTCTAATTTCTGAGTTACGATTTAATTGTGTCATGTTATGCAAATCATCAACAAAATTCTCACGGAATATGGTGGTAGTTTTCTTTTTAGTTGATTGACCATTATTTCTTTTCACTTATCGAATTCTGTAATCTTACTACCATTTTATTCCACTCATGATAAAAATTAAAAATGGTTTAACTAAAAACGCAAAATCTCGCCAAGGCTACTTTGCTCGCACTATACTAAAACTATAACCCTAAACAAATTTGGCGAAACCTTTCAGCTGAGAATAAAAGGAATAAAGTAAATTCTTTCTCGGTTATTCATTTTGTTCTACGATAATATATTCAAGAAAATATTTTGCATACTGTCCATTCCAACTAAATGCTGCTGTAAAATATGGTAAGTTTAATTAATTTAGGATTAAAAAAAAACCCCATATTCTTACAAATTCATACAAAACAATAAAAATTTTTACCTTGTATAACGTTATCCAAGTTTGTTAATCCAGAATTTTCGCTTTCACCAATTATTAAGGAAATAATGAAAACTAACATTATTTTGAGAAGCTCGAGATTACTACTAAAGGACGAATTAATTTCTGTAGCTGAAAGCAAACTAAGACACATCGATTGCGTTAATAAATACTCACCTAGAACAAACTGCCTGTGTTTACGTCAACAGACACACGTGGAACGCAACGTGGCAATGTTTTAGTTTCATTTGCAGTTTTGTAAATCACCGCAAGGTAGCGTATTCGAGCGCTGGAGTTCCGAATAGAAAAAACGGTACAAAATGAAAATGCCGTTCGAAGCGAACCAAAAATTTATGAATTCCGAATTCAACATCGTGAAAATGGCTGCTTCAGAACAACTTACTGTGTGTTCTGCATTAATTGTTTACTATCGTAATACTTTTTGGTTTCTAATCTCTTTCTATATGGGTCAGAATAACCAAAACACTTTGAAAAATCTTTTCAAATGAATAAAGCGAAAAAATCATACATACGAACAAAAATCACAACACTTCTAGCATTTTCTTCGTTACCACATGCGTTTGTTTTAGTTTTTAAGTCGGCCATTAGACAGTGACTGCAGTGCCCCCTATAGTTCGTTGGAGTTGCGAATAAACATAGCTAAAGAAACAACTTTCATATGCTGAAAAGAGTTAAGAACGTTGAATGCAAAAAATAAAAAAAAGGACAGACGATAAATAAAGGCTATGTCCGAATAGGGCAACCAATTTTAAACTAATTTAAAATGAAATTCTAGATGGAAGCGTTGTTTTAAGATTTGGACATCAGCCAAAAAAATCACTTTTAAAACAATTATTAGAATTTTACTTGCTCACGCATATGCAAAATGGCAACAGGAAAGAAATAAAAATTCCTGAATAACGTTATGTTAATTAACGTTTTAATTAATAATACCGCTAATTAAAGTCGCACAATTACGAGATTGGTCTTATTGTTTTCTTTGGAAAATTTCGAAATGATCGGTATCTAGTTTGACTCTCGATTCGCAGCGGTTCTCGAGAAGATTGATCTTCAGACAGACAGACGGACGCGAACAGATTTTAATATTATAGTGGATTTAAACTTTATTGTTTAAATCTTCAAACATAAACCTTTTTTTTTTTTGCGGACTTGTTGATTTTCGTATTTACATTTTAAAGTTAATATAAGGGGCCTCCTTGGCGCTGTGGTATATGCTTCGTCTTCTAAGCCGGAGAGCGTGGACTCGATTCCCGCCGGCGCCCCGGGTGTGATTTCTTTGTGTTGTAAATCCTTCTTGTGTGCGTCCGAAGACAAGGCGCTTGGCACGCAGTCCTCTATGTATGTGAAGCTGTTTAGCTTCTAATTAAATAAATAAGTAAAAATAAATAAATGTAAACGTTTTCACAGTTTAAAAAGATAAATACATATTTTTGCAAATTTGATAACTTTAGTACTGTACTTTATTTAAGAATTTACTCTTCATACAATTTGGTTCAATTTAAATAATAAATATTTGTTTAGAGGTGATAGTTAAAATTACTATTTCTAATTAAATATTTAGTTTTTTCTGATAATTCTCAGTTTTAATCAGCAAATATTTCAGAATCAGTTGCTCATTGAAATCTTGTCCATAGAACTTCCTTACTTCGAATTTGTTAATAACAGAAAGCTTAGTCAATTTTGAAAAGAAAAAATAGCAAAATTTATAAACACTACACTGCTCACAAAGGGTATTGGTAAATAGTACCAATGCATCCAGTGCGGTGGGTGCATTATTGCAAAATCTTCAGAGGAACCAACTGTTCGAATGGGGTCGCTTCCAAAATTTTAAAAGTATTTTTTTCTGAAAGAGCATGCTTAAAAACATGGGATCTGACAATTTTTTAAATAATTTGTTTAAGTTTAATATTTTTAAAAAAAAATACTAAAATCGGCGCGCTTTCAATGTTCATGCTTCTGTCCGATGACATCACGAATGATGAAATGCCATTCTGTGTTGCGATTCACAGAGCAAAATATTTAATTATCATCTTTACTCACGTGTATTGGCAACAATATGGTTGATAGCAAGCGTAAAGCGCAATTTTAATTCGCTGCTTGATTATCATAACGTGGAATTGCGGTAGAAAGATGCGCCAAAGTGCATCATTTGTGACGTCATCAAGACCCTGCCTTGTTTCAAAAATCGGACATTTAAAAAATTAATTAAAAAAGAACTGTTGGGAAAATGAAAGTATTTTCTGGGTCCATGTTATTATTATTTTTATTTATTTATTCTATCAAGTTCAGTGACAAAAAGTACTACTTTTGACTGAAGGAAACAACCCCATTCTTGAAAAAACCCCATTAACCCGAATTACCAACATCAGAAATTAAAATGGAAATCAATACAACAGCAGTAAAGTTTAAAAGCAAAATGAGAAATAACAATGTTTAATACCACAAAACGGCAAATTACTGCATTGACGTGTTTCGAGGTTACAAGGAATATCCTACAAAAGGGTAAGCTCCTTTGTCGTTGTATATTTTCATCCATAAGTTCACCTATTTTGCATTGAAAAATTGGTTTTTGAAACCCCAAAACACGTGTATGCAGTAATTTGCAATTTTGCACCATTTAACGTTGTCATTTCTTATTTTAGAACCGCAGTAGTCATTCTGAGGTACCTCAAACCACAATTTCCTTATTTTAAACTACCCTACTTGTAAGTAAAATGACACAACGTGCATAAAGTGCAAATAAAAGCATTTAAAAAGAGTTTTCTAAATCTTTTTTAAATACATTCATTTGTAGGGTCAGGTGGGGTGGAATAGGTAGTTTATTAATCTTTGAATTCCAGAAGAAAAAAAGAACAATTTAAGGAAAAAAATAAAAACACTCACGTTATTTACACTAGTTTGACTTTATTGTGGTTCAAGAAAGAAATTGAGTGGCAACAGTCAGTTTAGCGGCAGCCTTCTTGAAAGGTACATTGTTAAAATCAAAACTAACTGATATCTTCGAAACTTTGTTTTCATGATTTTTTTTTCATTTAGAAATTATTCTGTTGCTGTTATTTTCACTTACTATTTATTTATTTATTTTCTGAAAGTTTTTAGGTTTTTTCTCCCCTAACTAAGAACTAATTTGCAGATTTTCTTAAAAATCTGTGACGCACATCGCAGCGTCAAACTGTTTCTATAACCGGGGTTAAGAGAGCTGTTTATAGGTTAGACTAATAATAAGAATAGACCGAGCTATGGCTACCCTTTGCTGCTCATGAACTAAACCATGTGACTAGTGGATATCCTAGCAACAGCGGGCGTTGATCGTAGCAGACGATCAACGTTCGCGAGAAATAAAATAAATAGAATTGATGGAACGCGAAATATTTATGGAGTCAAATTTGTTATTCGAAGTTGTAAATATTTTGTTAATATAGTGAGTTTTTCGTTTAGATAGTATTGTGCATTTTCTTTAGTCAATTTCAATAACTCTCTAAGCAATTAAAGATGCAAGCTCCCAAATAGAATCGGCAAACGGTAAGAGTTTTACCTACAATTTCAATTTAATGTACCGATTAGTACATTTTTGCGTTAACGCAAAACGTTTCCTCCATTACGTTCACGCCAACGCTGACGTAGCAGTTCCAAATGAAATTAAAGTTGAAAAGTGTGATCAAAAAACTAATTACTAATGTCAAAATAATTCATAACTAAAATAAAAACAGTTCAATCTCTGCACCTGGAAAAGAATTATAATGAAAATACATTACTTAAAATACTTGTCGAGTGCCAAACTATAGATAATGTTGCCATCTAGCAACCATGCTGCCAAAGTTTTCGCCAAGTCTTCCACCAGTCACATGATGTATCCATGAACCAATTTTTTCATCAGCAAATCTGGGAAAGCTCGGTCTACTCTTATTATTAGTCTATGGTTTATAGACCAACCCCTCCCCTAGAAAAAAACTCCGCCCACCATTCGGTATGATGACCATTTACATTACATTACTAACATACGTATCATTCCAGAGCGAAGCGAAAATGGAAAAATATTGCTAAACATCCTGAGTAGTTTAAGAGAAAAGAAAGAGAGAGGGGGAAAATCTCCATTTTTAGAACGACGGAAATTAACTATCAGTGCGTAGGTTTCTTTACAAAGGAAGTGTCTGGAGAGCACTTCAACTACTTATCTGTGACATGCGATTGTGTGTTTTAGATAAATATTACAATATGTGTTTGGAAACAATCTCATGTTAACTGTACATAGAAACACGCGTTTTTTTTTTCCCAAAGCATTTCCCGAACGATATGCTTTGTTTATTTATAAGGAGGACGTTTACTTGTGTTTGGAAGATTTGGCTCAATGTGTTTCGCTAAAAATAGACTAAAAAATAACTAAAATAAAGTGTTCTAAAAATCGTAATTTTTGAACGATTTTAGCTGCATTGTTTTTTCCATTGTCAATGTCCAAAGGATATACAGCAGAACCTCGTTTATCCAGCCTCCGCTTATCCGGACCAAATTTGTAGATATCTTTACTAATAATAAAGCTAAAGGTCTGTCTGGATCTCTCTCTGTCAGGATCTCTGTGACGCGCATAGCGCCTAGACCGTTCGGCCGATTTTCATGAAATTTGGCACAAAATTAGTTTGTAGCATGGAGGTGTGCACTTCGAAGCGATTTTTCGAAAATTCGTTTTTGTTCTTTTTTTATTTCAATTTTAAGAACATTTTCCCGAGCAAAATTATCATAAGATGGATGAGTAAATTACCAAGTTATCATAACGTGGAACATGGGCGAGCATATTGGCGAGAAACTCACCATCTATTATGTATAAATATACAGGTGAACCAAATGACCTTTTAATTTTCTACTACGGGCAAAGCTGTGCGGGTACCACTAGTTAAAAATTATCTATATATATTCACTTACATAATTTAAAATTATGATAGCAAAAAAAAAAACATAAGTGCACCAAGCATATCGCTTTTATTTTGATTAAACGCATAGTTTCTGCCCAGATTGTGCAATAAATTTTAGTGTCTAACAACCATGTACGTGTTTAAGCATTACCCTGACTCCATTTAGATTTACTTCCTTCGGATTTCAAAACCACCAAGGCTGCAAATCACCAGGAGAGAAGTTACAAGCATTTTAATGTAAAAAAAAAAAAAAAAAAAAAAAAAAAAAAAAAAAAAAAAAAACATAAATATTTAATAGGAAATTTATCATCTGCCTCGAGCTCAGTTTTAATTAGCGTGAATAAAATCATTGAGAGGAAAGGTCTAGTGTCCTTTTTTTCTCCACTGTGAACAAATAAAATTATTGCTTTTGTTTTGAGGCTTTTCATGTAATTACGGGATTTAAAATTTTTCCTTTTTGGTTATTTTTTTCGTGATCTGTAGGGTTTTTTTTTTTTTTTTTTCGAAAACTCCTTTCCCTAACGTCGCGAAGGGCGGCTACAATTGCGATATTGGAGCTTCAATTTCAGAAACCTGCCGGTCCCCTAACCCTAGATAGCCTGAAATCGCAATTTTAAGACTTCAATTACGAAAATTTTCCGAGGGAAACCTCCCGAATCTCTTCTCCACCTAACATTATCACAGATAGTGATATTTTAAAACTGCGTTTTTAGAACTACTATTTTGAAAGCGTTTTGGGGGAGAGTTCTCGAACCCGTCCTCTCTTTTACATGACAGAAGAGTATCTGCAGTTCCTTTTTTGATATTTCAATTTCGAAAAAAATATCGGGTAGGCAATGGCGGATACAAGAGCAGGGTCATGTGGGTCATGACCCCCTCTAAACCGTCGACAATAATAACTGTCCACATTGCGTTCAAATACTGCATGAATAAAATGTAAGCGATTTCCGTTGCCTTTTCTAGTCATTAATTATTTTTGAAAGAAAATGTTTGAAATTTCTTCTTTCATTGCTTATGAAATTAATTTGTAACGTTTATGCCAATTAGAAACCCTATTCCTGACCAATTTCGTGCTTTTTATTGACACCCAAGAATTTTAAGAAATTTTTTGTGCCCCAAAGCGTAGGTTCGTTCGGGGGGGGGGACATTGTTCTGCATGACCCCCCCTAAAATGGTTGTCTGTATCAGCCCCTGCGGGTAGGTACCACCGAATCGCTCCAATCGAAGCCACCGAACCTTCCCAATTAATATCTAAAACTGTTTTTATAACTACAATTTCAAAATTACTTCCGACAAGGTTCAAATTGCTTACATCCAGTACTGACTTCATCCAAACCAGAAAAGTGAATTCACTCTCTGTGTATTTTTTCTCATCTCGTTTGAACAAAAAAAAATTTCTAAACTTTTTTACTCAAGGGCCATATTGCACGTTTTGGGAGGTGATACGTGTCAACAACCCAACAATATTTTGGCAGTAGTTAGCGTTACCTCCCCCCCCCCCCTGTTAATTTGCCTGGGAATTGGAAACTCTAAAAAGTGTTACCTTAAACCTTGTTTGAAAGCGATAAATTTGGGGGGGGGGGGGGGAATTAGCGCCACTGTGCTTTGGGGGAATGGGCACTCCTGACAACAATACATTATTCGTAACGCTTAATCATTCAATTAAGAAATGACCTTTAAAAATATCTTTTAGAGAAAATCTCAGAGGGATTTTCTCTAAGATAAGAAAGAGAGATTCTCTAAGAAAGCGAAATTCTCTCTTTTAGAGAAATCAGATTAACTGAATGATCATTTTTCTTCCAGTAAAATCTAGTCACTTGATAAAGATGCACTGTGAATATTAGTTGTTTGAGTACTGAAGAATTCCTTGTGCTAAAATGTGGAATAAATGTGTAGTTATTTTTTATTTTATTGTAAAATGAATAAATGTGTGTGATCAACAAAAAACGCTTGAACTTGAGATTTCATCACAAACAAGCATATCAAATTTCCGCCACTAATATGTTACTTTCGCGAACCACCGGTTGGAAAACGATGAGATAGAGGGTCATTTAACACACGCATGTGCACAAAAAAAAAAATTAATTTGAATTTTGACATCTTGAATTCAAATTATTTTTTTCGCAATCACGAGGGTGTGTATGTAGGCGTGTGTGTTTGTGTGTGGGGTTATGTGTGTTTGTGTGTAAAGGGTATGTGTATGTGTGTGTAGGCATGTGTGTTTGTGTCTGTATGCTGGCATAAGTGAGTGGGTAGTTGTGTGTATGAATGTGTGTGTGGGGGGGGGGGGTATGTGTATGTGTGTGTAGGCATATGTGTTTGTGTCCGTGTGCAGGCATGAATGTGTGGGTACTTGTGTGTATGTGTGTGTGTGTTTGTGTATGTATGTGTAGGTGTCTGTATGTGTGCGTGTGTGTGTGTAGTTGTGTATGTATGCGCGTGTGTGTAGGACATGGATGCAACCTGGAGACGGTTTTCGCTATAGGAGCAGCATCGTGAGGAGCCGGTCGACGGTGATGGTGCGGAGGGTGGCGGTGGGAAAATAAAATGATAGGACGCCAAAAACAGTCAAATAAAAGCAATAAGCAATCTTGATTGCTCAAAAAAAATCTTTTTTCAATGTTTTTTCAGTAAGTTTTACTGCAGTCCTCGGCTGGAATGACTGAGCTGGCGGTGTATTTTATGTATTTCTGCCTTAGCCCTGGCTATAGGGCGGTAACTTACTAAATATACCTGCCTTGCCTTTAATCTTCGAGTTGAACCGAACCATTGCTTCGGTCACTCGTCTGGTCTGTGCTAATTCTATATTAGCTTCCAGTTTGTTTGGCACTCTTGACTTCCTTAAGAGGTTTTCCATCTCCAGCTCAGTCACTTTCCTATGCCGGGCTGACTAAAGCCCTGGATTCGTCTCTTAAGTGGCGACACACTTTGATCCATGCACTGCGCGCCGCTTTCGACTGCGATTGGAGGCGGGCAGTCACGTGGGTTCAGTCCGCCATTTTGTGTCGTTGCCTGTGTGATTTCACTGTGCGGAATACTAGATATTTTCTCTTTGCTATTCGTATTTTTCATCAAACGCTATCTTTAATGTGAAGATGCCTTGGTGTAGTGCATCAAGATGTTCTAACAGTTCAAAATTATTATAGTGAAGTACATTAAAAGATTATTTATGTATTTTAAATGTTTTCATCAATACTACTGCGCAATTTCAGATACTTTATGAAACTCTTGTTGAAATTGTAATATTTTTTACTTTTCATGAAACTGTCTGATGGTTTGTTAATTTTCATGGGATAATAAGGACATTCACTAAAATCATCATAAATAGTTCCTTCAAATATTGCAAAGCTCAACTATGTAACGGCACCTAATAAATTGCTAGCAGTAGTAAAATATTTGCCCTGTTTTCAAAACTGATTTTTCTGAGTTTAAGATAACAAAACCGTCAAAATTTAAATATACTAATTATTTTATTTATTTTTAATGTAAATTTTCTATTATTTAGTTAGTTTCAAAATGTCTCAATAACTGTAGCAAAATTACTTTAAGAACACGTCGTTTTGCTTTTAATTGTGTCATAGCCATGAGTTTCAGTGTGTTGCCAAGTTAATTATTTATCTATTTTGCGCATAAAAATTAAGATATTAAAAGTATGAAATTATTCATTAAAAAAAAATAAGCTTCTTTGAGATTATAGTAACACGTAACTCAAGCCAAGTTATATAATTACGTGAAGATTTTTTTTTTTTTTTTTTTTGCCCGGAAAAATCTGTTTTCGTTTAATTTTTTTTTTGATAAAAAACATGGAAGAGTCCTGCTGAAAATAAAACCTTATTAGTTAAAACAAAAAGAAATTTTGCAATTTTTTAGAAGTGAATAATTTTTCATAAGAAAACTACACACATTAGTAATATAAATGATACTGCTTGCCATGAATAAGTTCAAACTGTTTCCCACAAATAATTTATTACATAATTAATTTAGCTCACTATTGTTCTACTCAGTAGTGGATTTAAGGGGGGGGGCAGGAGGCCCGTGCCCCCCCCCCCAAAGGATGAATTTATTTAACTATTTTATTCAGTATTTTTTAATTGACTGCTCCATAGCATTTTTTTTATATAGTTAATTAAACAGAACGCAAAACACACATAGAGCATATTTTGAATAATAGCATTTTTATTTGCTAAAGAAGTCATATTGAAGTCCTAGAGTGGCAGAATACATTTATACATATAACTCGGTGGTTTTGAATTCGAGGGAACGTAGTATCGCGATTCGTCCATTAATTTTTCTTTGATGGAATCAATATCTAACATTCTTTAAAAAATGTGCAGGCGTGCCTAAAAGAATTATTTTTATCCAGGAAGCTACTTGCGAAATAATAGCTTTTTCTTTTCCAGCTTATAAAAAATGCATAATGAAAGAAATCATATCGTAGTTTCTTGAGAAAACATGATATTAATGGAGGCGGTATGTAATATGAATATGTTATCTCAACTGTATCATGGCTTTAAGAACAATCAGCAACTGTTTCGAAATCCACACAGAAATTGTCCTGAATTTTTCAGAAAAACTTATATGTTTAATAACTATGATTTTCTTAATTAAATAATATTTTATAGGTAAAATACTATAAAATAATATTAAAACCTCAAATGAGGTATGAGTATATTTTTTTATTGAATAACCTCGCCCTCATGTTATAATCATTACGACATTGTTCCTAAAATTAAAACCGCTAATTGTATAGCATTTCGGTAACATTATTATGGTTTAGTATTTAATTGGCTTGAAACGTTAAAAATGTTTTACGTCCACATTCAAAGTATATTGGTACATAATATATATGTTCTTAGAAGTGGATATTAGCTTAAGGGATCCTAAAAAAATTTAAAAAAAGACATTTTAAAATAAAGTAATGAAAACTTTGTTATGAAACACCGTATGTGGCAGGGGTTAGGAGGAATTCAATTTCTCGGGTCCCCTCCGAGAGATTTTTCTGTATCCGCCCCTGGTTCTACTACAACCAAATTTCTAATAATAAGACGCATATTTAAAACACTTCAAGTAGTTTTTAACTCAGAAGGTCAATGGGGGAAAAAAGAAATTACTCTTAAACATAGTCGAAAATTTCTTCAAAACACCTTTTTACTAATTTTCGGTTTAATAATAAAAAAATATTTTACTAAGGTATAATTCAACATTTTTGTATGTATATTATCAGTTACATAAGTTACGATTAAAAATCTTTAAACATTCGTTGATAAAAAGATACTTTTCAATGAGCGAAACTCTGCATTTTTCAACTGTTGAGATAGGGAGAAAGTTGCCGAACGACACAAAATGGCGGACGCTGGAGTGTGTCGCCACTTAAGAGACGGATCGAGGGCTTTAGGGCTGACGAGTGCTAATAAGCACGAAATTGCAGTCCTCAGCTGGAATGATTGAGCTGGCGGTGTATTTCATGTAATCTTTTTTCAATGGTCTCGGTATAATTCAGGTTTAAAGAAAAGCTTCGTCGATTTCATAAACTATCAAATCAAATGAAATCGATACTGCTGAGTATCGTGCCCGATTTGAAGTAATAAAAACCTTTCACTCATCTTTTCCCCCGTCTTCAGTTAATATTTGTTTTAGTTTTTCTACACGAGCACTGTTCTTCAAAAAAATTGCCAGGAAATAAAGTTCCTATCATCCAATAAACTCAACAAACCATTCCCAAATAGAGGAAGGACTTCGCTTCAACGAGTCTCTTCTAAGAATAAAATTCAGAACACAAATCGTGTGTTCTATTGGAGATTCGCCTTCAAAAAGACCGAACAGTTAAATCGTAAAACAGCCGCCTGCCCCCATTTAACTACATTAGTGAATCAGGCCGATTTATGGCAAATACAGAAGGAAGGAATTCGCTTCGTTCGAAATTCTTTTCTGGAATAAGGCGAGTTTCTTGGTCGTCTCTGAAGGATGAGCTGAGCGGTATTCTTCCAAGATTTTTTTTTTTTTTTTTTTTTGGCCCCTAAAACAAACTACGCTTGGAAGAGTTTAAACACATATTCTGCCAAGAAAACGAGGACATAATTGCATTTTTTCCTCATACACCAGTGCTGTTTTCATTGATATTTTCATTTTCGAGCATTTTAGTTTCATTGACTTTTCTCGAATCATTTCGAAACGTTTTTCATTTTGAAGAGTCTTCTAATTTTAATTTGTTTATAATATGCTACAGTTGGTGAAGTTTACCAAATGTGAAAGAGTTCTGATGAATGCGAAATGAACAAGCTGCTCTAGTTAATAAACAAAAAACACTTTACATATATTTAAAACAATCGTCAAGTTCCAAACACCCCTACAAGTATAAATTTTCATTTTGCAGCATGTTAGTTTTTGAACAATCAAAGACGGCTTTCTTCTTTTTTCCATCGCGAGTGGGCGTTTCGCTTTTTGCAAAACCAGACGATTTTCATCACGCGCGACAAATGAGATTCATGAAAATTAAAAAATTGGAAAAAAATATTACATTATACAGTAATAAATATTACCTACAGTGTTTTTGATGCAGATAAAAGTACAATGCTTCCCTTTGTAATTATTTATTTATTTATTCATTTTGGCAATAGCTTTTGAATAGGATAATCTTTGTACTTGTTATTATTTCTGTACGGTTTTGAAATAGTATAGTAATTAAGAACGATTATCCTTTAAATCAGATATAACATAAGAATTTCTCTATGCCGACGATATTTAATTGAATCATTTAAAATAGTTTGGTTTTTTATTTTCATTTGGCTTGTTAAAAAATGAATATATTTCCTATAATCTTACTACTGTGCACAATTTCTACTGCAAAAACAGTTTATTTGGAAAAACTTATAAAGTGTTCTGATTTATTATTAGTGTTCGTTTCGCACAATATTTTGTTTGAGCAAAAAAAAAGCTGAAAAGATAGTCTGATTCTGAACTTAATGCACAAATACAAATTTTAGAAACAGGAAATTCGAAAAGAGAAAAGAAAAGTTTCAAAAACTAAAAGAACAATGGCTCAAAACTAGACTGCAATAGCCAAAACTTTAACTTAGCAAAAGCGTATTTTTTTTTTTCAATGATTTATTTTAAAACCTCATGTACCTTAAAAAAGCTTTGCAATTTATTTAGGTGTTGCATACTTAGTTCTATTGACTGCCCATAATTCTTTTTTTTTCAACATTTTAACCCCTCCCCTCCGCCCGTTTTTCACATGTCACGCTATTTTTCATGAGTATATTCCTTCAAAAAATGCGTGATGTCACACTTCTAGACATCCCTTCCTCCCCCTTGTTACAAACTGTCACAATGTCACGAACCCCCCTTTCCCTTAAAGTGTGAACAGCCCCTTATATGACTCTGTTATGAATGCTTACGGCTAGTCCATCCGTTGACTGGAGCCAATTCCTGTCATATTCAGAATAGCTCTCAAAGTAAGCTTGCGTTATTGCTTGTCACACTTAAATAATTTAAATACTATTTTTATTCTAAAAAGGAAAGGAAACGAGCTGATGTGTGCATCACATGACTTCTTTTTACTCCAATTTAATGTCATTTCCACATTATTGGCAATTTTAATGTGATTCAATAATTTACTCTCTAAATATCACCAACAATGGCCAAATTGAAACAAATTAAAAAATATAGAAAAAATCGCCAAATTTGTAGCGACAAAATTTGGCAACCAAAAGACTGGCGATATATCGCCAAGTGCCCGCCAAATAATAACACCACTTATTCAGTAAGTAATAAGCACGAAACTGCAGTCCTCGGCTGAAATTGACTGAGCTGGCGGCGGTGTATTTCATGAATAACACCACTTGAGTTTACGTCGAAATTAACAATGATTTCCCCCCAAAAAGTGGCAAAAGACCCCTTTAGAAACACCCGAATGCAACCAAAAGGGGAGGTGCACTAGACCCCACTAGGAGTCTATGTACCTAATTTCAACTTTCTAGGACTTACCGTTCTTGAGTTATGCGACATACATACGCACATCCGCACATACGCACTTACATACGTACATACAGACGTCACAAGAAAATTCGTTGTTATTAACTCGGAAATCGTCATTATGGATATTTCGCGTGTCTTTTCGTTCTTAGGCACTTTTCCACATGTGGTCGAGTCGAAAAAAAAAAAAAACTCAATAGTCATTCGGGGGTGAGTAAAATGAAAATTAAGGTCGATTTTTGAGAGAAAATATTTTCGCGAATAAAATACTTCCTTTTTTGTAAAAGGAAGCAAAAAAGAGCGGTATATGTTCTCTCTCCCCAAATAAAAATTTGTTCATCAAAGCCTTTCAAACAACTGTGTGCTAGATATTGTCCGATAATAATGACTTAATTAGTTCACCGCACTTGTTTTTTGCATGAAATTACAGTCCTCTTCGCATTCACATAAAAACTTCTTATTAATACAGTCCCACTTTAAGGGTATTCTAATAGAACGTCGAAAAGATGGCTATAATTAGCGCAACAGCCCTAATAAAACCCTTCATCGGGGAAAATTCCAATAGTCTGCAAAAGATACAAAGTTCACGTTTGCGCGTCAAAGTAACAGTAACCGATGAAGACAAATCGCATTTTGAATATACATATAAAAAACGCGATGTAGGTCTGGGTAAGATTAAAATCTCATCAGCCTGCAATTCGAAACATAGTTGCCACCCGATTATAGCTTTGCGGCAGGAAAAAAAACGATACCCAAAGCTACATTGTGTTACATTCTACCATACGATTATTTTAATTTTGTTTCTTTTTCATGTGGAGATTGAAAGAAAAAAAAAACTTTGATACCGACGCTTTCAAGTCCTGCTTATACATTGTAATACATTGTAGCCCTTATGCGAGGTTTTCGTAAAGATAGCGTTTAAAATCTCATCAATCATTTTTTGACACCTGGAGAAGAACACGAAGAGCGTAGTGTGTTGCAATCGTAATTACTTTTTAAGTGGGTATGGCCGCTAACCCTAACGCAACCAGAATTTTAAGCCTAATGAAATCCGACTGGAGGGAAGAATAGGAAGAGAGCTGTATTTTGGTAACGCTCTTTCAAATTGTTTCTTGAATTAATTCGGTATTTATTATTCATTTAAAAGCTTAAAGGGGAAGTCGGGACACGTTGGTTAATTTTCGTTTTTTATCTCGTAAAAAAATTAATGACTCGTTTGGCTTTCCACTAGGGGTGCCCATCCCCCTCAAGTTCAAGGGCGAAAATCCCCCCCCCCCTTTTTTTATCAACCCTTTTTCCCTTTTTTTTGTTTAAAGTTGTTTTTAACATTAATTTTTTTAAATATTTTTATTATTTTTTATGTTTATTTTATTTTATTTTATACTAGTGTTACCCGCACGCCTTTGCCCGTAATAGAAAAAATAAAAGGTCTTTTGATTCGCCTGTATATTTACAAATAATGTATGGCGAATGTTCTCGCCAATTGGCTTGTACCCATGTTGCGGTTCCACGTTATGATAATTTCGTATCTCGCCAATTGGCTTGTGCCCATGTTACGGTTCCATGTTATGATAATTTCGCAATTTTCCATCTTATATTTTTGTTCTTAAAATTGGAATAGAAAAAGAACCACATCGAATTTTCAGAAAATAGCTTCGAGGTGCACACCCCCATGCTACAAACTAACTTTGTGCCAAATTTCATGAAAATCGGCAGAACGGTCTAGGCGCTATGCGCGTCACAGACATCCTACAGACATCCAGACATCCTCCGGACAGAGAGACTTTCAGCTTTATTATTAGTAAATATTATTATTATTTTTTTTTTGTGTGTGTGTGTGTTTAAGTATTATTATAATTATAATTTTATTAGAAAAGTTCTGTGCTCCGCCAGTGACATACCACATACACACACACACACACACAAACTAAATAAATAAATTAAATACAAACAGAATAAATAAAATAAATTATTCAAATTAAAAATAAATCAATAAATAAATTTAAAGTAATAAATTTAAAAAATTAAAAAATACCCCCAAAAATTTTGATGGCGCAACATGCACCATAATCCCCCCCCCCCCCTGTGGGCACCCCTGCTTTCAACCATGATTTTTTTTTATATATATATTTCTCGTTATCCGATTTTTTTTTTTTAAATTCTTCAATTCACTAATATTTTTTTAATTAATTTTTTAACAAAACTCTGTAAGTGGACTAGCGTGCTTCAGGTGTACATTGGTTTGCGCGAAAAAAAAAAAAAAAAAAAAAAAAACGTTGCAATTTAAATGATAAATATTATCTGATATTTAACTAACGTATGTTGTTTTGTGTTTCAACTGAAAAAACACAAAGTTTAAAGATCGATATGAAATATTAAATTAAATCAAACTGTTAAAATCACCATCTTTGATTTTTGCGCTATTTATGCCAGAACTACATGCTCAAGAATCAGCTCAACTTCGGCCTTCATAAAATTCACTATGAATAATACCAGAATACAGTCGGATCCCGCTACAACGCGATCCGACTTACGCGAAATGGCTATAACGCGAGTTTTTCATGAGTAATGAATTTTTTAGTGCGGACACTAATTACTCGCCAGCAACATGAAATTTTTCGGAAAAGAGCGGTGGAGAGTTAGAATTAGCTTCGTTGACGCAAAATATTGGTTTTGTGAATGCACTTTCATCCCTTTAGCATCACTGAAAGCGGAAATTCACCCACTGTATTAGTTTAAACAACGCTTTGCTTTAGTTTATACAAATAACCCCTCCGATTCTTAACTTTTTTTTCTTATTTTACATATGGACGTTGATAAAATACATTCTGATCGCGCCTGATAAACTTTCTTCATTTTTTAAATTATAAATATATTTCCTATATCTATTCTGTTAAGTGCTGTAATAATGCTGTAGTGTACATACTGTAAGTACCATACTGCTTTATTTTAAGTTTCTCTCCCTCATTAATCATTGATTTTGTGCTAAAATACAGAATTTTATGCCAAATAATAACGCTTTTTCTAAAATACAGAAAAAGTCGGTTCTTTGTAAAAGACACTACAATATATAGATAATAAATGGTTTGAAACAATATGAGGAGTGTTTACAAACGTCTGAAACAATTGGATATGCTTATAAAAAATTACTAAACATACCTTGTTCCACAACGCGAAATTCTGACTTACGCGAGGTGTCTTGGAACGCATCCCTCGCGTAAGTCGGGACTCGACTGTAGTGCTTTTCTAATTACTCTAGCTTTTTCTGAGTTTTCTAAAAGTGGACCAGCGTATCCAGGGCTCTAGATCTGAAAAAATGCTCTCATAATTTTTTCTATATGATTAAAAATAAAGAAACTGCAAGTACCTACTGAAAGCTTTAAGAGGAATTTTATTTAGATCCTCATTCTTCTTGAAAACTGTTCAAAAAATAAAGTTATAGACTTAGGAAAGCAAGCGAGCAAAAGTTTTTTTTTACAATAATGTTTGACTTTATTTTTACAACAATCCATTTTTTTTTTTTTTTGAGCAATCACATTGCTCATTGCTCTCATTTGAATGTTTTGAATTCCTATGATTTTATTTTCCCCCGCCTCCTTTCAACACCACCGTCGACCGGCTCCTCCCGATGCTGCTCCTCTAGCGAAAACCATCTCCAGGTTGCGTCCATATCCTACACACACACACACACACACACACACGCATACATGCACACACTCATACACACACACCTACCCACATACACACACACCTACACACATACACACACAACTACACACGCACCTACACACGTACACACTACACACACAACTACAAACACATACGCACATACATACACGCTCATGCTTGCACAAAGACACAAACGCACACGCGTACATACACGCACACACACTCGTGATTGCGAAAAATAAATTTGAATTATAAATGTCAAAATTCAAATTCTTTTTTTTTTTTTTTTGACCTCTTAAAATATGTAAAAAAAAAAGAATTTATATGAAGAAAATTATAAACATTAGGCCTGGTGCGGCGTACCTAAATATTTTTTTTATTTGAATAAAAAGAATGTGAGGTATGTGTGGGTCTGTAGGAACAACCTTTTATCAACCTAAACTTTTCCAAAAAAAAAAAAAAGGGGGGGGGGTTCAATACACCATAGCGAGTAGGGTCCTATCGCAATTCGTGATTGCTTAAAACATAAGTTTGAATTCAAGATGTCTAAATTCAAATTAATTCCAGACGCTGGAAGCCAAATGTTGTACGCTGGATACATTAAAAATTTTTTCTTTATTTACTACTAGTGATACCCGCACGGCTTTGCCCGTAATAGAAAAATCAAAAGGTCTTTTGGTTCGCCTGTATACTTTCAAATAATGTATGGTGAATTTTCTCGTCAGTTGGCTTGTACCCATCTCACGGTTCCACGTTATGATAATTTCGTATCTCGCCAATTGGCTTGTTCCCATGTTACGGTTCCACGATATGATAATTTCGTAATTTACTCGTCCATCTTATGATATTTTTTTCTTAAAATTGGAGTAGAAAAAGAACCACATAGAATTTTCGAAAAATCGCTTCGAGGTGCACACCCCCATGCTACATACTAACTTTGTGCCAAATTTCATGAAAATCGGCCGAACGGTTTAGGCGCTATGCGTGTCACAGGCCTCCGACATACATCCTACAGACATCCAGACATCCTCCGGACAGAGAGACTTTCAGCTTTATTATTAGTAAAGACTAAGCTTAAAAGGAGAAGGTAGGTTTATCCTCTTCTCTTTGTGCTGCAGTCTGCTTGTTTTACGGTTCTTTTTGAGGCACCTTATATTTTTTTCTAAAGAAGAAATACTGGGACTGCGGGATCGTTGGCTTTCATGCGTATGTTCTGAGTTCTAGAGACCTACTTAAACGTTTACAAGGAGAAGGGCCTTCTATAGTAGACTTTTCACGAGAGAAAAGTAATTTACATTTTCAGAATTAGCATGCGTAAACAAACAATAAATCAACTAGCCAAGTACATCGCAACGCAGTGTATTTTCTTTGGGCCTTTTCCAAAATTATTCTTCGCAGAGTTTTTCGTCATATTTTGTAAAAGGAAGCAGATCAGAGATCACCTACTATGACGTCACATCACCCCTTTTCTCACGGCTGTGTAAATTATTGTATGATTTAGCATTTAATGTACACGTAGTGAAACATAAATCTGTGAATTTCACTATGTTTAAGCATTTAAATTCGTTATAAAAATTCGAGAAAACTTTTTCAAATTTTAAGACACGTTCAAATAAATAGGCGTTCATTAAATCTTCCAAATAAGTTGCGATCAATTTAAAAATGTGAGCTATTATCGTCTTGTTTTGCTGAAAACGAAATCAAAACCTTGCTACTCCTAGCTATGCAGTTCAAATTGTCTTTCTTTCTAACTCTATTTATGAAAAAACTCACTTTTTGTTCCACGCACACTTTTTTTTATGTCGGCGTCCATCACTAAAGCTCCAGGATTCTCTAGTTACTTCTTACCTTTCATTTTCTCCTTTAAATAGAAAAAAAAAATGTCCTTTGGTTTATAATGTTTAGAAAACGAATTTAAATCCTTCTTTCATTCAAACAGGTTTCATGAAGCAGGTTATAAGCAATTAAAAGTTTTTATAAAGCATTTAAACAAATGGGTGGTAAATATAGAGATGCATAAGACATATTAATATAGGGGAATGGGGTGCTTGTTGGACCCCGGGGCACGTTGGAACGATTTCAATCATTTTAATACTTCTATTTTTATTTATGACCAACAAAAAATCATCTGTAGTCCTGCAAATCTATAACGAAATCACGTGGTAGGGGAATGTGGGGCAAAGTGAAATAGTTAAGATGACTGAGTTTTTTAAAAATGAACAAATCGGAAATTTGTTTTGAAAATTACAGTACATAAAGAAAGAACATTTTACAATTAAACTTGTGTCGAAACAGTATTTTTGACTTTTTGCAGTAAAAGTGAGTCTTCAAAAAAAGTGGAAATTTTTGAGTGTTTTTTTTTTATTTGGCACAGTGAAAAATAAAATAGTTTTCTAATGAAATATTTTTTATTCAATTAAAAACATATTTTTGATCAAAAGAATCAGTAAATAAAAAGTTGAATGAATAAATGAAAATATAATGAAGCAATAAACGAATAATTACATGAATAAATCAATTAATATATGAAGGAAAATAAATGAGCGAGTAAAAGAATGATTGAATAAGAAAATAAGTGAATGAATGAATAAATAAGTGATTGTTAAAAATATTACGTTATTCTGACACCCTCCACCTACAAACTACGATAGTCATTTCGTTTTTTTTTTTTACTTTAAGGTTATAATTATTGAAATAAACGAGCTGATGTGTGCATCACATGACTTCTTTTTACGTCAATTTAACGATAGTGGTGCCTTGGATTAAGCAAAGAAACATTTTAAATATTTTTACCCCAAGTTTGTTGCAAACCGGAGCAAAAACAGTTTTTCAGAGTAATTTTCCTGATATTGGACCGTTTAATGTGATTCAATGGTCAACTCTCTATATATTGCCATTAGTGGCCAAAATGAAACCAGATTTGAAAAAAAAAAAAATGCCGCCAAATTTGTCACCAAGTTGGCGACAAAGCTTGGCGACCAAAAGCTTGGCGAAATAGCTCCAAGTGTTTGCCAAATTATAACACACAGGAGTTTTCATTGAAATTAACAATGAATTTCCCCCAAAAAGGTGTAAAAGACCCCCTTTGAACATTCGAATGCAACCAAAAAGGGAGGTGCACAACTAGACCCCAATAGGAGTCTACGTACCAAATTTCAACTTTCTAGTACATACCATTCTTGAGTTATGCGACATACATACGAACATCCGCACATACGGACGTCACGGGAAAACTCGTTGTAATTACCTCGAGGATGGTGAAAATGGATATTTCAGTTGTCTATACGTCTTTAGGCACTTATCCACGTGTGGAAAAAAAAAAAACTCAACATTCATTCAGGGGTGAATAAAAAAGGGAAGTATTGTATTCGCGAAAAAAAATTCACTCAAAAATCGGCCTAAATTTCCATTTTGCTCATCCCCTGAATGAACGTTCCGTTTTTTTTTTTTTTTTCAACCCGACCACACGTGGATAAGTGCCAAAGAACGTAAAGACACGCGTAATATCCATTTTGACGACTCACGAGTTAATTACAACGAGTTTTCTCGTGACGTCCGTATATATGTATGTGCGTATGTGTGTATGTATGTCGCATAACTCAAGAACGGAATGTCCTAGAAAGGTGAAATTTGGTACGTATTAGAGATGAAAACAGTCGGAAAAAAAACGGAAAATTTCCGCAAAAAACGGAAAAAAAACGGTTTTTTTTTCGAAGGCGTAAATTTTCACTTCTGAAAAATTGAAAAAAAAATGAATTTTTTCAATTTTTCAGGGTTTTAATTGAAGTTTTCAGCAAAAAGTGATTAGAAATTTTTCCCACTTAAATTCTGATGCAATTTCCTCCCCCCCCCCCCCCCCATTTTATGTTGAAATACTGTCCAACCTTAATGCAAGTTTCTGTATGATAATATAATTTGCATGTAGATCAAAAAATATTTAATAATACTTTTTGTAAAAAAAACTTAAACCAATAACTTTAGTGAAGAATTTTTTTTCCTTCTTCATGAAACTAACAAGCATAACATCAACCACAAAACTATGTTTCTGCTGACTGGCGAATCAAATGTACAGGGTGCGACAAAAAAAAAAAAAAAAAAAAAAACCCGGTCAAGCAATTTTCCATGAAACTTTATTAAAACTGAATAAATTAACGAAACACAAAAAATAATATGAGTAGATCTTTAGCAATCAATAAATTTAATTGGTTTCAAACTAGCAGCCTTTTGTAGCAATACCGAGATACAACTGCTTATTGAATTTTTCATTCAAGGGCCACAAGTCCTTTAATCAATCCTATTCCCTATAAAGCAATTGGTTTAGAGAGTTCAAACTTACGTTTAGTTTAGGGTAAACCTTCGACTCCTAAATAGGCCGTACAGTGTAATAAATGGGATTGAGAGCTAGCGAGTAGAGCGTTCACTCAAAAGGTAATATCATGTCAAAAAAAAAAAAGCGTCTTGCACCACTATTGTCTTTTTGTCCATATGAATCGGTGTGGATCAAGGAAAATGTCCAGTTTACATTGCTGAAGTGCTCTTAGGCTCACAAAAGCACAATAACTTCTAAAATGTTCTTCTGGTTCACTTTTTGATTCATTTTACGGCCCTCATCCACAAAAAACTAGAGATTTTTTTTTTTCGCTTGTGCTGATTCCATCACAGACCAAGCCTGATTTCGGATTTTGGCGATATTTAACATTTTTAAGGTGCCTGGCTACAGACCAATTCTTATTGTTCTGAGAGATATGAGCTGGTTGAATACTATCACTTTCAGCGTGGCTTTGCGGCCCGTCTCAAACGTTTTTGGCATCTTTGGAGTCATACAAATGCCTGAACTTTTTGGAACTTGTAAAATTTCTGTTTGAGCTGTTTTTATTCCCTTAGTCGCACTTATCGTTCACAAATTCCCATCTTACGAACGACTGCTGTCGTGGAAACCCAAGGATTTCATTGAACTCACTTTTGGATGACCTGACGATTAACTCAAATGTTCATTGTTCATTTTGTCAACTTTCCGGACATCGACTATCATTTCCAAGCCACTCGAAACGACATACCGTTTCAAATACTGATTTTCGGGGCACAACAAGCAAACGAACTGTCGTTATACTTGGTTCTTGGTTAAAAAACTTAAAATAGCAGATATTTTATCTAAAATTGTAAGAAAACCGAAAAACAATACATAAACTAGGAAATATACTGTAAACTATTTTCTAATCAAGTGAGAGACAAAAATAAATTAGGCACTTATTAAAATGAAATTACTTTACTTTCATCCGATGATGCAATTTTCGTCCGATATTTTTTTTTTTTTTTTGCCGCACCCTGTATGCTGCCGTGCTAAGCAAAAAAGTGGAATTTGAAGTTAGGCTCGACCTGAGATATTGTGTTTAAAGTTTGGCTCTTCCATATATTTGATTCAGCTTTCTTTTCTTTTTTTTTCTTTTTTTAAGTTCTTGATCAAATGACCCTAAAACATTTTATTTCTTACTTAAAATACGAAACAGAGAACAACTTGGTTCTAATAACTCAGTTTTGTTCAAAAGAGCTGGTATGAAAACATTTACTACTGTGCTTAGCACGACCATATAAATAAACTGAAACTCTAGTTTTGGTTCCGCTTAAGAAAAACCAATTTAGCTTTGATTTGGACTTATACTGGGTTGGAAAAAATCAAAACTCAATAGCTTTTATTTTCAGACAGTAACATTGTATTATTTTTCTTTCAAAAAATAATAAATAAATAAATAAATAAATAAATCATGTTTGAAAGTCGAAAATTTCAATTAATATTTTCAGTTTCAAATGTAATCTAAAATATAAAATGTAATTTTTCTGACTAGACACACATTTCCCAATATTAATGGTTGAATGACGACTGGACCTATTTCTGGTGTTTGACCATGAAAGCTCTCAGTTATAAAACAGAAAGGTTCTTTTTTCTAATTAATCGTACCTTAATGTGAAACACAGAGCTATTAAGAAACCCCAATTTTATTTATAAAAAAATCAAAATTTCCATTTTTTCCGAATTTTCCCGAAAAAAAAACGGTAAAAAACCGGGTTTTTTCCACCACTTCAAAATTTCCGGAAATTTTACATCTCTATGCACAACTAACTCCACTAGGAGTCTACGTACCAAATTTCAACTTTCTAGGACTTACCGTTCTTAAGTTATGCGACGCACATACATACAATACGTACATACAGATGTCACGAGAAAATTCTTAGTAATTAACTCGGGAATCATCATTATGGATATTTCGTGTGTCTATACGTTCTTAGGCACTTATCTTGTATGGTCGAGTCGAAAAAAAAAATCAATATTTATTCGGGTGTGAGTAAAATGGAAATTAAGGTCGATTTTTGAGTGAAAAATTTTTTCGCGAAAATTTTTTTAAAAGGAAGTTTTTTGTAAAAGGAAGTAAAAATGATAAGTAGAAAAGTGGACCAACATGCCCCGACTCCCCCAAGTACTCAATCGTATAGAACAGTTTGATCTCTAAAACAAAGTGATTCGTAATGTTTAATTTGATATCACAAGATTGAATTATACTGAATTAATTTTTATTACAGCGGAATTGATTTAAGTAAGCAATAGTTAAATGTTAATTCAGAATAAAATAGGGCTTTTTTCCTAATATTTAGTTTTCATTCGCTCTTCCTTCATAAAAAAAGCCTTAAACATAACATCGTCAAAGTGACAAATATAACAACCTAAATACAGCGGAGGCCGAATGATATTATTGATAAGGTAATTGTGTTATCGTAACCTGAGCATAGGTGATTAAGTGTACTTCATTAAGTTCAGAGATAGCTGATAGAGCTAACTGTGAAATATTTGCTTGCAGGGACACGCAATGTACATTTACGAAGTGATTTATTTTGGAGACACAAGTTTCAAGCAACGCTATAATATTACACCTGATAAACTTCATAAAATGTGTGTGTGTAACTACAGTGCTGGCTAAATTATTAGACTAAGACTGTTTCAAAAGCAAATTCTTTATTGATTACATAACTATAGACACATTAACGAACAGTGAAATAATTATCTAATATTAAGTACCATTCCCTTGTTCTTGATGAGCATTTTAAGTGTTTTTGGCGTACTTTTCACAAGGTTTACACCATTTCTTAACTTTTTAAAAAAGGAGGTAAAAAATTGTTTATACTCACTATATTATATATACTCACATACACATACTCAATAATTACCTAAAACTAACTTTAAATATAACGGAACACACTAATAAAAAGAACTAGTGAACTGTTTAAGCTGATTGAGGTTATGTTCCTGGTAGGTAGATAGACATAAACAAAGCAGACAGTGCTGCCACCTACAAACATTAAATTATGCTTAAATAACGTCATAATCAGTGTATAGTATGTACTGTACTTTAACAGTAAAATAAATTGTATTTTAGTACAAATAGTGTACAAAAAAACTAAAACAAAAACTCTTTAGTCTAATAATTTGGCCAGCACTGTAAACTTAAATATCATTAAATATAGGAAATAAGAAGTGCACTCTTTTGTGGGGAAAAAAAAAAAATAAATATTTAAAACTTAAGTGAAGTACAAAACTGCAAAAGTTTTCTCTCAAATATTGGATAAAAGGCTCGACTTATGTGGGAATCTCGGTAAATCTCACAAAGCACTGGGTATTGTAACAAAGGTGAGTTAGTACGAGGATTTATAAATATCGTCTGCAAATAAAGACAAGAGCGAATAAACATTTTCTGTACCTGCGTTTTATGCATCTGTGATTTATGTAAATACACAGTTACTATATTTTCCATAAACGCAAAGGTGAATCCGCAGCGCAAGGTAAACACCTGCGTTTGTTTTATTTACTTTCTTTACTTTGACTGTAAAATTAGAACACTTAGTTTATTTAGAGGTCACCCCTCCCAGAACCACTGGTATTAAGCAATGGTGCCTATCCTAGTGTGGTATCTTAATGCATAAGAAGTTTTATGAGCAAGTACACTCCCCAACCCCAGGGCCGCCGAGAGCATACAGCTCTTGTCAGTTCGGTAATCACCCCCCCCCCCCTCCCTCTCGTAAAACTTGACAAATTTACACTATTCCGGTTCCTCGTTAGGTATATTAAACATTTAGATCCCTAAGATAAATAAATACCTTTGTGCTGAACAGTAAAGTAAGACAAAACAACGTTAGAAGAAGCACAAATTTGCGTTCCCTGTAACGCCGAAACACGTGTCTGCTGTAATTGGCAAATTTGTGCTTCTTCTAACGTTGTTTTGTCTTACTTTATTTAGATCCCTGTTTGAAAAAAAAAATCGTTAGAGAAAAAATGAGTAAAGATTAAGTAACCTCAAGGCAAATAAAGGTAACTATGTTGGCCACTTGGTTAACAAGTTATTTTTACTGGTTTTTCCATGTTTTTTTTAATATCGTTTATATATATATATATATATATATATATATATATATATATATATATATATATATATATATATATATATATATATATATATATATATATATATATATATATAATGGTTTTCGGCAAAAACGTGCCAACCTTAATGTATGTTAAACAGAGAAAAAGAAGAAAAATAATAGATAACTTTAAAAAATACTTCATATTTGCGAGAGAAAAAAACGATTTGAATGGAAAAACTAGTATTTGGCAGATCTTGAACGAGAAATAAATGTTTTTAAACACTTCAAGTGAAAAATTAATTTTTTTTTCCACTCTTGAGTAAAAAATATATTATTGTTAGTTCAGTTTACGGAACCTTTTTTTTCAGTTGGGGAACAAACAAATAAGTATTTTAAAAACATGTCAGATCAATAATAGTAAGCATCTGAATAAATTTTTTGGAAATTAAAAAATATATATATTTTTTTTTTAAACTTCAGAACAAAGCATGAGAGATCTTTAGAATTTTTGGATCGAAAAAGAAATATTTTTGAAAAACATATTTGGCATAAAAACTAAGGATTTTTCCAACTTCTAAGGAATAAAATACTTTTTTCAAATTTTGGAACGAATACACTCAAAAAATGCTCCCCCGCCCCCATCCTCTCCAAAACAGCTTAAATTCGAATAAAAAATTGACATCAGCAAAAAATTGAGGGCTAATCTTTAGCCCTTAATTTTTAGGCTAAAACATAGTTCAACTTTTTTTTTTTTTTTCCTAAAAGATTGAAAAAATAAAGTACTAAGTCACACTACGTCTCACCTAAAGATACTCTACAAAAAAATATATAAACTATGCTATCAACATTTGTTGATAAGTACATAAATAAATTCTACACTAGCTTAAAACATTAATCGAAATTTATTTTTATTTATGTTTGGTATATTCACATAATAAACTCAAAATAGCCGGACTAATTTTAAATTAGTTTACTGCGAGTTCTAAACTAGTACATGCCATTAAATATCAAACTGATGATGGAACGGCAAAAAAGAAGAAAGTCAAAATCTTCTCTTATCAACAACATCACTCAGAGATTGATTGCGTCACAATACTACCGATAACGATTATCATGTGTTAAATAATATACAACTAAAATAAGAAAAACGTGACGATAATTTAAAACATCACCTTTGCAATATGAAAACAAATTGTTGTATGTTGGACTAATAGATCTGAGAGCTTGTCTGTTGGAGCTATCCCCATTAATGAACTGAAATGAAACTTCAAAATAAACAAAAATCATCCATATATTACAAATTAATATTTAGATGTTTTATTAATGAAAAAACGGACTAGGTCTTTTTACTTCCTTTTACAGAAAGGAAGTATTATATTCGCGAAAAAAAATTCACTCAAAAATCGGCCTTAATTTCCATTTTGCTCACCCCAAATGAATGTTGAGTTTTTTTTTTTTTTTTCGACCCGACTACAGGTACATATGTACCTAAGAGCGTATAGACGCCCGAAATATCCACTTTGACGTTTCCCGAGTCAATAACAACGAGTTTTCTTGTGACGTCTGTATGTACGTATGCATATGCGTATGTGTGTATGTGTGTATGTATGTCGCATAATTCAAGAACAGTATGTCCTAGGAAGTTTGAATTTAGTACGTAGACTCCTAGTGGGGTCTCGTTGTGCACCTCTCTTTTTGGTTGCTTTCGGGTGTTTCTAAAGGGGTATTTTGCACCTTTTTGGGAAGAATTCATTGTCAATTTCTATGCTAACTCAAGTGATGTTATAATTTGGAGGCAATTTATCGCCAGTGTTTTGGTCGCTAAGTTTTGTCACCAACTTGGCGACAAATTTGGCGATTTTTTTTTTAAATCTGGTTTTAATGTGGCCAATGTTGGTGATATTTAAAGAGTTAACGCTTGAGTCACAATAAAATTGCAATAATGGGGAAATAACATACAAATTGGAGTAATAGGACGTCATGTGATGCACACATCAGCTCGTTTATACATTAATTTTTGGCTTAGTGATCTATTTATTTACTTATTTTGATGATTTAATCAGTAGATAGTAAAATAAATTAACCACCCAAAATTGGTTTGTTTACAATTTTATTCGGCTTTCATTTTTCCTAAAGATGTGTAAAACTTTTTAAGCTAGTTTTTTCTATTGAAAGTACATAAAATAGGATTTATTTATCAACAAAAATTTTATTTCTGTTTTAAAAAAATTTAAAAAAAATATTTCATTTTTTAGGACGATACATACAAAAAAAAGGAAAATCCATTTTTGCGCTTTCTACATCGACAGTGTCAAAAAGAAATACGTAGGATTTTCCGAATGGTGTGAAAAAAACTCGATGACCGTTTGACATCTTGTCAAAAACATTTCAAAACCGAAAGCCTTTACAAGCAATACTTTTTCTTAAGCATATTTAGAATAAATATTTTAAATAGGGATAATAAGAAGGGGGGGGGGGGACAAACCTAAGCAAAAACATGTACAAGTAAAATAAAACCAATTTTTAGAAGTTTATAAAACACTAGTGGCATACGCACGTCTCTGTCCGTAGTAGAAAATTAAAAGGTCTTTTGGTTCGCCTGTATATTTACAAATAATGTATGATGAATTTCTCGCCAATATGCTTGCCCATGTTACGGTTCAACGTTATGATAACTTGGCAATTTACTCGTCCATCTTATGATAATTTTACTCGGGAAAATGTTCTTAAAATTGGAATAGAAAAGAACGAAATCGAATTCTCGAAAAATCGCTTCGAGGTGCACATCCCCATGCTACAAACTAATTATGTGCCAAATTTCATGAAAATTGGAACGGTCTAGACGCTATGCACGTCACAGAGATCCTGACAGACAGAGAAATATCCAGACAGATAGACTTTTAGCTTTATTATTAGTAATAAAGATTTAAATCATTGGGAGGTACCAACTAAATTGTTGGGCATAAAACAATTAGAATACAGGAGGGTAATATAGGATATTAGAATGCAAAAAAATTTGAAATTATCTTTCTCAGAAAACAAAATTGCAAATGAAAACTATTTGTTTTTAACTCCAACATGTGATGCCTGTGTTACAAAATATAGTATGTAAATTTTCCATTTACGAGTATAAATTTGGCGACAGTTGGAATCAGTACGTACGTATTAATTTTTTTCTCTTATTCATGAACACTTACCAGCAGTTGAATGCTAAAAACTAGATTATTTCAACATACAGTCGGACCTCCATATATCGAAGTAGCAAATTTCCGGAAAAAAATTCGATATATAGAAATTTTGATATGTAGAAACGATCTTATTTTGTCGTAAAAATCTCCTAAAACACTAAAATTAAAGCTAATTTAAATGAAAGTTGAAAAATAAAAAATTAACAGAAATTACATTTTTGCGCCGTTATACATCTTCATTCTTCGGCAATTAACTTGATTCACAACATTAGGGGGGTTTCGTTTTGACAGTGTAATCGAGAGAAAAGTAAAATATCAATCTACTTAACTCGAATGATTTTTACTGAAGCTGAAAAGACTAGGAATGATAATCAAAAGACAAAAGGGATAAACTGATTTTACAGTGTTACTGGTTGCAACTTAGATTTGAAATAAACTTGAGGGAATTTAAGAACTCCAGAATGAAACAACGACCTCTACCCCAGACACTATCTACACAGCCCTCAACCCCAGATTCCTTATGAGTTTCGTAGCAACCTTTAGTAAACATAATTATCTCCCCAAATTTACATTTTTCATGAGACAAGCAGTCTGAAGTGAAAAAAAAACTACGAATATCTCGAAGAAAATTTCGATATATAGAGATCTCTTCGATATACATAGAAACAATTTTTCTATGTAATGAATATGGAAATTTGCTGGGATTTCGATATATAGAAAATTTCGATATGTGGAAGTTCGATATATGGAGGTTCGACAGTTTAGGGGGATAAAGTTTCCCCGCAGAAGTAACAAGTAGCATCAAATTAATCTCAAAGCAGGCTCTTCAAGCCAAAAAAAAAATATCAAAGTTTCTCGTAAAGTTGGCTTTCTTATTAAAATAGTATTATTGCAGTGAAGCTCGTCGCTTGGTCGAAGTTTATTTTTCGTATGAATTTGTTGACAGAAAAAACATTTATGCTTATACTTTTAAACCGTTATTTTACTCCCTTGTTTTGTGAAATAAAAGTTGTGTTTGTTGTTAATCGCACTTTTATGGGATACCTTTGAAATGTTATACATTGTATCAGCAGAGCGAACGCGAATCGCTCTGTTACTTATTTGGCGACATTCGTGATGTTCCGACAAAAACTTTTCTTCTCCACCTTGAACAGTCAAAATTAGCACTAAAATGCTGACAAAAATTTCATCCAGAACTGAACAAGCCTACTTTATCGCATGTTAACATCGATTTTTCTACCAGTCTCCCGTACCTCTCTTTCTCTTTCTCGATTGTTTTTTCAATTCGCATTTTTTTTTTTTTTTTTTTTTGAAACAAAATATTGCTGATTTGGGAAAAAAAATTAATGAAAAAAAAATCCATTCACTGAAACTACTAGGCATCATGTTTCAGTATACTCCAACTGTTATTTTTAAAGCAGGCACCTTTCAAGCTTTGTTTTTTTTTTTCGTAGGTAAGTGCATAAAATAAACAAACAACATTAATACAAATGAATTACAATAAAAAAAAAATATTCTGATATTAAATTTGTCCATTCGAATATAAGTAAAAATAAAATAACAGCAATTGAATCAAATAAGATTGATTTCCATAAAATATTTGGAAAAAGGAATCTAATTATATCCAAGCAACCTAAATATAAAGTTATTTTCCTTGGACCATCCTATATTGGTCGTATTGCTCTTTATCAACAAAAAAAAAAATCTTTTTCAGTTTTCTCATGCTTTGATTTCACTTCGCTTTGGTTCAATCGATTAATTTATAACAAATTGTGCGTTTTGATTTTTATTAATAGTTTTTTTTTTTCTATTTCTCAAAACAAATATCAAACTCAGATTCTCTGAAGTTCGTGCAATTCTTTGGTGATCAAAACAATTTATGCTGTAAGATTTTTACTTATTATTAATATAAAAATATTTGAATATTTCACCTATGGGATAGCGTTAGTGTTAAAATGTTTCAATTGTTACATAACTGTTATATTAAACGCTCTTAAAATATCTCAATCCAAAAATTCTTTGTCATGTGCTTTTTTTTTCAGAAAGTTTGAAGCAAATCCACCAGTTAAAAAACATTAGGAAAAAGGAATCCAAACCGAGATCTTTCGAACAAAAAATGGTTGCACGAATTGGACTATTCCCTTGAAAGTAATTAGACGAAGAGAAATAGACCAGCAGACACACATTTTCGCACCTCATTAACAGACATTTAACTTTATACTTTTCAATATGTGTTTTTGAGCTTTTTTTATCAACATTTTAACAATACACGAAGCCTTCTTTCATGTTATATCACAAATTGTTCTTTCAAAAAAAAACAATTTAACAATTATTAATTTTAATTATTATTTTTTCGTTTTGAAAACTGTTAAAGAATTTTTTTGATGGAAAAAAGTGCTTTGTTTGAAAGGTGCTTTTTTTTAAAAAAAAGATGAGTGAGTATTTTATTCCTAGAAATCAGCTTATGAATTATTGTTTGATTTGCCTAGAAATCAGCTTATGGATATTAAAAAAAAGTATGTTTGAAACAAATTTGCATCAGATTTTAGCATAAAAACTTTACTTGAGAATATTGATCAGGTAGTAGAAAGTAGTATGGGTATATGGGAAAGTAGGCTCGTTTAGTTCTGGACAGAACTTCTTGTTTAAATCACCCATCTAAATTTTATTTCGAAGAAGTGTCTGTCTTGAGATTCTTTATGTTTTGTTAAGAGAGTTGTTATCATTTGTTGGAATGGTTTGTGGATCATCAGTTTTGATGGATATCATGCTGTATGTAGCATTTTCTGGCGTAAAAACTATAAGTACTTATTCAAAAAGAAAATCTCGATTGGGATAAAATCGTGAAACGCATCACAGTACGAAAGGAAGTATTCGGTTAAAAGCCGATTTCACCATAGCAAAACTAAGGTCAAAATATTTTAATTACTGACAAGAAAATTGTATAGTGGAAACAAACGTAACAGATAGTTTAAAGCAAAATGTTGATTTAATTACATTCAGAATCTTCTTTGTTTGGTACTTTAGTGTTATATGAAGGTCGAGTGCTTAATATTTCGTTAACGTGAAGCTTTTCAAGTATATTTGCAAAAGCATTAAACCTTAAAAAAACACGAGTTGACAAAAAATAATTCTTTTAAAGCCGAGCTAGGCTCGGTCGTCCAGGTACTTTTACTTATACGGAAACATTTTATTTTCATTCTTAGGTTTTAGTACGAATTTGTCTACCTTATTAGTCAAAAGTAAAGTTTAAAAAATCAAGTAGAATAAACTTGTAATTTCATAAGTATTCATTTAATTTTTGAAAAGCAAAAGTTATACTTTGTATCGTAACGAGCTGATGTGTGCATCACATGACTTCCTTTTACTCCAATTTAATGTATTTTCCACATTATTGGCAATTTTAATGTGATTCAATTGTTTACTCTCTAAATATCACCAACAGTGGCTAAATTAAAGTCAAATTTTAAAAAAAGTCGCCAAATTTGTCGCGACAAAACTTGGCGACCAAAAGACTGGCGATATATCGCCAAGTGTCCGCCAAATAATAACACCACTTGAGTTTACATCGAAATTCACAATTATTTCCCCCCAAAAAGTAACAAAAGAGCCCCTTAGGAACATTCAAATGTAACCAAAAGAGAAGGTGCACAACTAGACCCCACTAGGAATCTACGTACCAAGTTTCAACTTTCTAGGACATACCGTTTTTGAGTTATGCGAGATACATACACACATACGCACAGCACATACATACGTACATACGGACGTCACGAGAAAATTCGTTGTAATTAACTCGGGGGTTGTCAAAATGGATATTTCAGGTGTCTGTTGGTTTCTAGGCATATATCCACGTGTGGTCGAAAAAAAAACTCAACATTCATTTGGGGGTGAGAAATAGGGAATTTAAGGCCGATTTTTGAGTGAAATTTTTTTTGAGAATACAATACTTCCTTTTTTGTAAAAAGAAGTAAAAAGGTAAATAGACTAAAGAAGAGAAATAAATACAAGTTTAATATGTGCTGTTAAAAGAATCGTTGCTGTTTTGTGCCAGCTAAGCTGGTAGTTAGGGGTGTGCTGCTTCACTTTTCCAACTGCACCGTAATTTCGTGTGAAGTCTACCACAGTATACACATGCTATAAGGACACGTTTATAGGGTAGGCAGCCATTCACAACACATTCACACAAAGGAAGGACAAGGACAGGAGAGACAAAGTACATACATGCCCGAGTCAGGATTCAAACCCGTGACCTTCCCATCGCAGTCAGAGTCCTCTGACCATTAGACAGGGTGGGCAGCATAACAAGAATTTTCAACGAGATATGTGCACATTGTGAATTATATACTGCACTGGTTAGGTAAACAGGAGTCTACGATTTTATTTATTTATTTATTTATTTTTTTATTTATTTTGAGCAATCACGATTGCTTATTGCTCTCACTTGACTGTTTTGAATTCCTATCGTTTTATTTTCTCACCAGCACCCTCTGCCAGCACCACCGCCGCGTCGACCGGCCTCACGGTGCTGCTCCTCTTGCGAAAACCGTCTCCAGGTTGCGTCCATATCCTACACGCACACGCATGCACACACACATACACATATGACTGCGCACAGACACAAACACACACAGACATACACATACACACGCATACACACTCTCATGCCTGCACATAGACACAAACACAAATGCCTACATACACACACACACACGAACGCCTGCGCACACAGCACTGCATACACAACACGCACACACCTGCATAAATACACACACGCACCCACACACATGCGCCTACAGAAACACACACACGCATTCATACACACACACGCTCGTGATTGTGAAACACATAAATTGAATTCAAGATGCCAAAAATTCAAATTAATATTTATATACTATATTGTTACAAATCCTGTAAATAGTAATTATTGTAGGAACGTAACCTGTAAATAGTTTTCCGTAATGAATATACAACCCCTTTTCATATGGCTAAAGTATACGACCCCTATTTCCTTTTTGTTCATTGATAAAATTTGATAACGGTCTACTACTTTACAGAAGCGTGTGGAATATTTGAGAAATTTCTTTTCGGTGTATTTAAGCCGTTAGCGATGGATAAACAGTTAGTTTCGATTGATATTTCGAACTGAGAGCATTTTTGCTCTGTTTATAGCGAGGCATTTCGCTGTGTTGTTTTCGTATTTGGAAGTAAATACGGGTGTAAACGTTGAGTTTACGGTGTTGTGTGATAATTGCTTAATTGCTGATGAATAATTTAGCAGTTGTTGACGATCTTTCCTGTACATAGTGTAAATAAATTTCCTGTGTTTTTATCAAGAACTGTGTTTTCATTTCAAGAAAGTGGAAGTCGCACCGAATCCGTTAGAATTTGGCGCCCAACGTGGGGCTTCTTCTGGACTTTCTTGGAGTAAGTGTGACTTTGGACATTTTTTTCATAAAGACTTTTTTTGAAATTGGACTGTAATTTTATGGTGATTACTCGCGCAATGGATGAACAATTAAAACAACTTCTTGATGCAATCAACTCTGTTAAAAATGAATTGGCGGCTAATCAAGACCAATTAAAAAGTGATTTGACTGCAAGTTTTACTGCAAATCAAGAACAATTAAAAAATGATATGGCGGCTAATCAAGAACAAATAAAAAATGATATGGCAATCAATAACAATTAAAAGGTGATCTGACTGCAAGTATGTTGGCAAATCAAGACCAGTTAAAAAGCGATTTAACGGTGCTGAAAAAGGACTTAACGTCTAACCAAGAAGAAATTAAAAACGACCTTATTTCGGTAAAGACTGTGACGGAAAATAAATTTAATGACATAGAGCATCGAGTTGATGCTATTGAAGAAAAATTTGATACCGTTGAAAGCCGATTCAATGCTGTAGAAAATAAATTTGAAGATGAAGATAGAAGATTTCATCTAGTTAAAGAAGAGATCTTTAAGGACGTGGAAAGGAGATTGGTGACCGCGGAAAGCAGCTCTGTACAGTTTGGCGCTCCCACATCGGTTGCTCGACCGTCCATTAAACTTGCCACATTTGATGGGAAAACTTCGTGGCAGGTTTACAAAACTCAATTCATGATAGTGGCGGAAGCGAACGGATGGGACTCTGCTACCAAGGCCTGTCATCTTGCAGCATCCCTGAGAGGTGACGCAGCGGACATTCTCCAGACCCTTCCGGACAGCCAGCGCCTGGATTTCGCCGCCCTCACAGCTGCGTTGGAGCTTCGCTTCGGTGAGAAGTGCCAGAAAGATTTCAGCCGACTCCAGTTGAAGTCCCGTTTCCAGAAAACTGGAAAAACCCTGCAGGAGCTTGCGGCGGACATCGAGAGACTGTCTCATCTTGCTTTTTACGACTGCCCTGCGGATGTTCGAGACAACCTGGCACTCAACTACTACATCGACGGGGTTCGAGATCCGGAAATCCAGAAAGCTCTACGGATGGCGGATGTCAAAGACCTGAATTCTGCCGTTGTGTATGCGATGAGATACGAGGCCGCCCAAGAAGCAACCCGTGTGGATCGCCATCTAATCCGGACTCAGGAAGCTGATGAGTCTGATTCCAGGTCGTCCCACCTCACTGAACTTGAGAGACAACTCGGTGACTTGACAAGACATTTGAGCAGCATAACAGCCCAAAAGAAACAAGAGCAGAAGTGCTGGAAATGCGGTAGTGAAGGACACCTGCAAAGGAGTTGTCCGACTCGCCAAGCTACGCGAGGGAAGGAAATCACCACCACTAAAGCTCTGCAGATTTCCTCTTCTAGTAGTGGCAGTGATGGACTTATCATTTACACACATGTAAATGGGAACCCCTGCAGACTGATTGTTGACACTGGAGCAAATGTGACAATCATTAGGACAGATGTGGCTCGTGAATTTGGATTGAAACTGCTGTGGACATCGCCACGCGTAAGTCTCCAGACTGTGACAGGTGACAAAATTGAGATTGATGGTAAAGTGGACTTGGAAATAGTGTTTGGGAATGCCACCTACCATCATACGGCATTCGTCGCTAATATCACGGACCCCTTCATTCTCGGATTGGACTTTTTGAAGAAATATGACTTCACTCTCGACTTCAAGACTAATGAGCTGCATTCGATGAGAGAAGACATAGCCGTTTTCCCTGCAGAAAGTGATGTAAAATCCGCTCATCAAATAATAGCTCAAATAGATTTATCGATTCCCTCAAGGTCAGAATCATTAATACCTGGCTCCCTTGAAGAAAGCAATAGTTTTCGATTTGGACTCATTGAATACCCTAAACTAAGCAATAGCCTAAAAGGAGTACTGGTAGCATCTACGCTTGTGGACCTTTCTAAGGATGTAATTCCTGTGAGAGTCGCCAACGTGAGTGAAAGGCCAAGGAATATCCGAAAAGGTGAAGTGTTGGCAACTTGTACTCCAGTAAACTGCATCATTAGAAGAATCAATTCCCCTGAGACTGTGTCTTCTGAGTCCTTGACGTCGAAGTTAATTGGGAGTGCGCCATTATCGAAAGATCAAAGAACTGCTGCGGAACAATTGGTGGACGACTTCAAGCATCTGTTTTCATCTACATCGGAGGATGTTGGCCGTACGAATTTAACGCAGCATAGGATTTACACTGGAGAACACCCCCCTATTAAACAGCATCCAAGACGACTACCGTTCGCTAAGAAGGAAGAGTTTGAAACCCTCCTGAAAGAGATGAAGGAGAATGATGTAATCGAACCGTCATCCAGTCCTTGGGCCTCTCCCATCGTCTTGGTCCGAAAGAAAGATGGCTCCACCAGATTTTGTGTCGATTACCGACGGCTGAATGAAATCACCAAGAAAGACAGTTACCCTCTTCCACGGATAGACGACACCTTGGACACTCTTTCCGGACACAAGTGGTTTTCGACCCTGGACTTGAAGAGCGGCTACTGGCAGGTTGAGATACACCCTGATGACCAAGAAAAAACAGCGTTTACAACTGGACAAGGCTTATGGCAGTTTAAAGTGATGCCCTTCGGCCTCTGCAATGCACCAGCTACGTTCGAGCGTCTTATGGAGACTGTTAAGAGGACTCTTACGAATCCTGTCTGGTCTACTTAGACGATATCATCATCGTGGGACGCAGCTTCGAAGAACATCTGGCAAATCTTAGGAAGGTGCGGCAAAAGCTTAAGGAAGCCAATCTGAAGTTAAGTCCGTCCAAATGTAATTTGTTCCGCCGGGAAGTGAACTATCTTGGTCACATCATCTCTTCTGAGGGTGTGCAAACCGATCCAGAGAAGGTATCTGCGGTCAAGAGTTGGAGTCGTCCCGAAAACATCCATCAGCTGCGAAGTTTCCTGGGGCTCTGCACGTACTATAGGAAGTTTGTGAAGGGTTTTTCCAACATTGCACGACCTTTGCATAAGCTGGCGGAGAGCAAGCAAAAGTTTGAATGGTCCAAAGAATGCGAAGATGCATTTCTACGACTGAAGGAGGCTTTAACATCAACGCCTATCCTCGCCTATCCTCAGTCTGAAAACCCCTTCATCCTGGACACTGATGCGAGCAACGAGGGCATTGGAGCTGTTTTATCCCAAGAAATTGACGGCAATGAACATGTCATTGCTTACTGGAGCAAATGCTTATCAAAGTCGGAGCGAAATTATTGCGTCACCAGAAAGGAGTTACTGGCCATAGTGAAAGCTGTAGAACACTTCCATCATTACCTCTACGGCCGAAAATTTCTGCTTCGGACAGATCATGCCTCATTAACTTGGATTTTGAACTTCAAAAATCCGGAAGGCCAGATAGCCAGATGGATACAGCGGCTCCAGGAATATGACATGGAGATCAAGCATCGAAAAGGGTTATCTCACGGGAATGCTGACGCTTTATCAAGGAGACCCTGTCCTGAGAACTGCCACTATTGTTCCCGAATCGAGAAACAGTATGGAACGACTAGCCCTACCGCCTATCAGGTGACAGTGACTCCAATATCATCAGAACCTGATCCATGGAGTGACGACCAAGTTCGAAAAGATCAACTTGAAGACCCCGACATAAAACCAATTTTGGAGTTCATGGAGAGTGACAGTCGGCGACCTAGCTGGCAGGACGTTTCCATCTTTAGTCCTGCAACAAAAAGATACTGGGCTTTATGGAACTCGCTCCATTTACGGAACGGCGTGCTACACCGAAAATGGGAATCTGATGACGGCAAAACGTCTAGGTGGCAGTTACTACTTCCCCGATCAAGGATTTCAGATGTTCTGAAAGAAATACATAGTAGTGCGACTGGAGGACATTTTGGTGTAATGAAAACCCTCAATAAAGTTTGGGAGCGCTTCTTCTGGAGCAAGGCGAAGGATGACGTGGAGAAGTGGTGCCATTCTTGTGACGCCTGTTCTGCTCGTAAAGGACCGAAGAAAAGAAGCAGAGGGAAGCTACATCTGTACAACGTTGGACCTCCTTTCGAACGAATTGGGATCGACATCCTGGGTCCTCTACCAAGAACTGCTGATGGGAACAAATACATTCTTGTTTCCATCGACTACTTCACCAAATGGCCGGAAGCATATCCCATTCCAGATCAAGAAGCTACCACCGTAGCAGAGACTCTAGTTCAACATTAGATCTCGAGATATGGAACACCTTTGCAGATTCATTCCGATCAAGGGAGGAATTTCATCTCTGCTGTGTTTAAGGGCCTATGTCAAATTTTCGGAATTGAGAAAACTAGGACAACACCACTACACCCACAATCGGACGGCATGGTGGAGAGATTTAACCGCACAATCCTGAACAATCTCTCGCTTATGGTATCCAGAAATCAACAGGATTGGGGCAAGAAGCTACCTTTGTTCCTGCTGGCCTACCGCAGTGCTGTCCACAAGACTACCGGATTTGCCCCATCTCAGATGCTCTTCGGACGAGAGCTTCGGCTACCTTGTGATCTCGTCTTCGGTCGTCCTCCGGATGCGCCTGCATCGCCTGAGGAGTACATCCAGGATCTCCAGGCCCGGTTGGAAGACGTTCATAACTTCGCACGAGAGCGAATCAACATCGCGGCGGAGAAGATGAAGACCCGATACGACACAAGGTCTACTGGACATGAATTCAACGAAGGCGACAAGGTTTGGTTATGGAATCCCATCCGGCGGAAAGGTCTGTCACCCAAATTGCAGTCGCATTGGGATGGACCCTACAAAGTCCTTAACCGACTGAATGACGTCGTAGTGAGGATCCAAAAATCACCTAATGCAAAACCTAGGGTTGTACATTATGATCGGTTAGCCCCATACTATGGCCATAGTTCATGAGTATTACGTAAACAACCATGGTTGATAACATAAAAGTTGTAGATAATTTTTTTGCTTTTAATGTTTAGTAATATTTCTTGTTATTATTGTGTTTCCTATGCATTATTGGTTATTATTTAATGTGTGTATTTGTGAACATGTGATAGAAGTTTGGCACCCTTTCTGGGGATTGTACTGCCCGGGACGTGCAGTCCTTAGGAAGGGGGCAATGTTACAAATCCTGTAAATAGTAATTATTGTAGGAACGTAACCTGTAAATAGTTTTCCGTAATGAATATACAACCCCTTTTCATATGGCTAAAGTATACGACCCCTATTTCCTTTTTGTTCATTGATAAAATTTGATAACGGTCTACTACTTTACAGAAGCGTGTGGAATATTTGAGAAATTTCTTTTCGGTGTATTTAAGCCGTTAGCGATGGATAAACAGTTAGTTTCGATTGATATTTCGAACTGAGAGCATTTTTGCTCTGTTTATAGCGAGGCATTTCGCTGTGTTGTTTTCGTATTTGGAAGTAAATACGTGTGTAAACGTTGAGTTTACGGTGTTGTGTGATAATTGCTTTATTGCTGATGAATAATTTAGCAGTTGTTGACGATCTTTCCTGTACATAGTGTAAATAAATTTCCTGTGTTTTTATCAAGAACTGTGTTTTCATTTCAAGAAAGTGGAAGTCGCACCGAATCCGTTACAATATATATTTTTTTTATCTTGGTAATCTATTTTAATACATTTTTAATGTGCAAACACGCTAATTCAATTCCCACTGAAAATTTCGCATTTTTCAACTTCTAAATTTCAATACTTCATTGATGATTGTAGGAAATCAGCACCATGTTCTTTCAAATGCGCAAAAAACGCACTTTCGCAGAAACTGCCATTGACTTTAATTGTATATAACTAAAATAAATTTAGTCGGTATGCGAGACATCACATAAATATTCCGTGGACAAAATAGGTTTAGATGCTACTTATATAGTAAGCACAAAATGCTTCACATAAAAAAGCATAAAATACTTTATGACTTCTCTGGTTTCCAATAAGGATGCCACTTTTAGGAAGGGAAAGCTGTAAATTTTTACGATTGCAGGTGATGTAACTAATCGTGAAGTTTTATACTTGGTAGTTGTTACTTGAAACATTGTTAGAATGTCTAACTTTTCGTCATTTTCTGCTGAAATTTCGTCAGCATTAAAGAAAAGTGCTTACTTATTGAAATAATTGTTTATAATCAATGTTTTCATTATTTATTTATTTATTGCTATACTTTCTCAAAATGTGAAACTGAAGAAAAATATAATTGAAGGGATGGGGAGGTGCATTAAGCACGTTGTTATGCCATTAATGAGTTTACAATGTTAGTTTTAGATTAATAATTTCATTGAAAAGTATAATAGTAGTTATTGAGCAATCACGATTGCTTATTGTTCTCACTTGAGGGTTTTGATGTTCCTATGATTTTATTTTCCCTCCGCCTCCCTCTGCAGCACCACCGTGATCCAGTCGTCTCATGATGCTGCTCCTCTAGCGAAAACATACACCTACACACACAAACACATACACGCATACATACAGACACCTACACATACACACACAAACAAATACACACACACCTACACATACACATACCCCCGACACAAACACACAAACACACATGCCTACACTAACATACACGTACCCCCCACACACAAACAAACATACCCCCCCCCCACACACACAAACACACACGCCTACATACACACATACACTCGTGATTGCGAAAAACATAATTTGAATTCAAAATGCCATAATTCAAATTAATTTAATTTATTTTTTTTTTCTTTTTAAATTACTGAACAACGAAATTATCGACGGGTTGACATCAACAATAATTTTTGCACACCAAATATTTCACTGGCTACTTTGTTGCTCTTCCAGATTACCGTGGGTAACTAAAAGCGCCTCGAACTTAAATTTTTGGGGAGGCGGAAATTCTCAATTTGCCGAATGGAATTCCAAATTTTGCCGAATGGAGCTCCAATTTTCGCCAAATTGTATTTTTGCCGAATCGTCAGACAAAATTTGGCGATTGAGAAAATTTTTGGAAAGTCACAATGACCTCTTATAACCTCTGTGAGAAACGCGTCTAAATTTGTTTGTGTTTGAAAATGCGTGAACTTGGTCAGAACATTTCTTTTAGAAGGATGTTGCAGGTGAGAACTTTCTCTTTTTTGTCTATCGGATTCTTCCTACTGTCTGACCACGGATTGTATGGAATTGGTAAACATCCAGTTAAGACGACTCCATCTGAATGAGGGGGAAAAATAAAAATTTTATGCGCGTATTCCGCTTATTTGAATAAGATTCTGCTTAATTTAAAAGCTAACATACATCTGCAAAATCTGACATCCCTGAAAACTAATAGATGCGTCCATTTCCGCGTGTAAACCAGATGTTTGCCTTTCCATACAATCCGTGGTTAGACAGTATTTAGTTCGGTGTTGTCAGGAGTGCCCACAGGGGGGGGGGGGGATTATGGCGCAAGTTGCGGCATCAAAAATTTTTTCGGGGGGGGGGATTTTTATTTTTTCAAACTTTATTTATATAAATTTATTTAGCGATTTATTTTTAATTTAAACTTTTTATGTTATTTTATTTTATTTTATTCTGTTTATATTTTATTTCATTTATTTATTTAGTTTGTGTGTAAGGGTGTATGTCATTGGCGTAGCACACAGAACCTTTCAAATAAAATAATAATGACAATAATAATTAAAAATAATTTTTTTTTTAAATTAAATTCAGTTAAAAAAATTTTAAAACGTAAATTAAATTTAAAAAAATAAAAAAGTAAATTAAATAAGGAAAAGTAAAAAAAGTAAATTAAATAAAAAATGTTTTTAAAATAAATTAAATTAAAAAATTTAAAAAAAAGTAATAAAATATAAAAAGAGAGCTAAAAAATAAAGAATGGGAAAGAGTGTTGAGAATTTTTTTTTTGGGGGGGGGGAATTTGCGCCATTGAATTTGGGAGGGGGGATGGGCACCCCTGGGTGTTGTTATTGTTGCTACTATGCACGAATATTTGCAGTAAATTGTATTGAAACCATTTTTGGAAAGAGGCTTTGGTGACAAAGCATTTTTTGAGCTCTGGGAGAGAAAACTGCCACGAGGCAACCAGTTTTATGTTCCATCGCAGTATGGCGAAGGGAAGACTCACACCAAGTCGTTCCCAGGGGTCCAACGCAGCTGCACTTCGAAAAGTTGTTGAGCATTCTTCAATGTAGAACGTTCCAGAAACATTAACTCAGCACTTTTACCGGATTTGATTTGAAAAGCTTTACAATGAATGCGGACCTTTAACTCGCATCCTGACTATCTTAAACTGGTTCAATTCTGTCCAGGAAGCAGAAGGGGGGGGGGGGGGAGGGGGTGAATAACTGTGTGGCATCTTTTATGATGACACGTGGCCCATAGGTCAATAACGAAAGGATTCTCATAAGTTCTTGGCGATGTTCAAAAAATAATATACTGAAAAGTTATTACTAAGTGAAGTGAATCATTTTTCGTTCTATTTAATTTGTAAAAAATATTGTGGGAAAAAGACTTGCACTAAGCATGGGATATTTTTACTGGGATATTATAACTTCGTAAAAACCCTACAGATCACCTTGTTTCAATGCGCATGCTCATAGTTTCTGAAAAAATAGCGAAAAAAAGTCTTAAATTAAGTTTCCACTTTCCTGTCTTTCTTTTTAATTTGACAGATGTTCACAAATAAAGAGTCTCAGTTTCGTGCCACGGCACGTTTGAATTTTTTTTTCCTACTTTAGAATATTTTGCACAGTAAGCAAGAGTTATAATTTACATGGGTGTTCTTGAGAGCTCAGCTTTTTTTTAGTTTTATGTGAATTTTTACATGATTGACGCAATTTAGACTCATTACACTTCGCGGCAAAAAAAAAAAAAAATCCTCTCAAATTGCTGCTGACTCCAATCTTGCTGATTCTTATGTGAAATGACTCCCTATTCCACCGTTTTACCTCATCACCCACCTCTTAATGGAGATATCCCCCCTCCCCCACACCACCACCATTTATTTATTTATTTATTTATTTTTTAATTTTAGATATTTTCTTTTATATTATTTTTATTTGGAGGGGAAAGGTCAGTATGTCCTTCGTTAACATTCTTCTGAAAGGCTAGAGAGGTGAAAAGCATGAAAATTTATATCAAGGAGGAAGACTCAAAGGGTAGAAATTTATCGCCACTAAAATATTTTCAAAACCGTCAAAAAACGATTTTTTTCTGGCTTCTTTTTCACAATCTTTTCACTCAGTTTTCGGTGTAAAAACAAAGTATCAGCCACATTTCTCAATGTTACCAATGGAGACTGTTGGGTAGAGTGGTTCAAAAAGACTTTTTTTTCAGCTAGAGTCCAGGTCACCCCCTATTTTTTTTACACTTACTAATAATATTATGCTGTAAAAGTTTTAGCGTCTTACTCAAATTTTAAGAGGGTGCTCTACGACCCCTCAATTTAACATTAGCCGTAGCACAAAAAATGTCCCAAATTTAGAATCATTTAATTTCCCCAGCTGTTTTCTTTCTTTCTTTCTTTCTTTTTTTTTTGAGCAATCACGATTGCTTATTGCTTTCATTTGACTGTTTTTGGCGTCCTATGATTTTATTTTCCCGCCAGCACCCTCTGAAGCATCACCGTCGACCGGCTCCTCACGATGCTGCTCCTATAGCGAAAGCCGTCTCCAGGTTGCGTCCATATCCTATACACACACACATATATACATAGATACACCTACACACACAAACACATACACACACACGCATACATACACACACACAAACACATACACACATGCATACAGACACACAAACACATACACACACCCACAGATACCCCCCCCCCCACACACACACACACAAACACACATACACACAACTACCCATACACTCATGCGTGGACACAAACACACATGCCTACATACACACACACACTCGTGATTGCGAAAAACATAATTTGAATTCAAAATGCCAAAATTCAAATTAATTTTTTTTTTTTTTTTTTTTTTGAGCAATCACGATTACTTATTGTTCTCATTTGACTGTTTTGAATTCCTATCATTTTATTTTCCCACCAGCGCCCTCTGCCAGCACCACCGTCGCGTCGACCGGCCTCACGATGCTGCTCCTCTTGCGAAAACCGTCTCCAGGTTGCGTCCATATCCTACACACACACACATATATACATAGATACACCTACACACACAAACACATACACACACACGCATACATACACACACACAAACACATACACACATGCATACAGACACACAAACACATACACACACCCACAGATACCCCCCCCCCACACACACACACAAACACACATACACACAACTACCCATACACTCATGCGTGGACACAAACACACATGCCTACATACACACACACACTCGTGATTGCGAAAAACATAATTTGAATTCAAAATGCCAAAATTCAAATTAATTTTTTTTTTTTTTTTTGAGCAATCACGATTACTTATTGTTCTCATTTGACTGTTTTGAATTCCTATCATTTTATTTTCCCACCAGCGCCCTCTGCCAGCACCACCGTCGCGTCGACCGGCCTCACGATGCTGCTCCTCTTGCGAAAACCGTCTCCAGGTTGCGTCCATATCCTACACACACACACATATATACATAGATACACCTACACACACAAACACATACACACACACGCATACATACACACACACAAACACATACACACATGCATACAGACACACAAACACATACACACACCCACAGATACCCCCCCCCCACACACACACACAAACACACATACACACAACTACCCATACACTCATGCGTGGACACAAACACACATGCCTACATACACACACACACTCGTGATTGCGAAAAACATAATTTGAATTCAAAATGCCAAAATTCAAATTAATTTTTTTTTTTTTTTTTTGAGCAATCACGATTACTTATTGTTCTCATTTGACTGTTTTGAATTCCTATCATTTTATTTTCCCACCAGCGCCCTCTGCCAGCACCACCGTCGCGTCGACCGGCCTCACGATGCTGCTCCTCTTGCGAAAACCGTCTCCAGGTTGCGTCCATATCCTACACACACACACATATATACATAGATACACCTACACACACAAACACATACACACACACGCATACATACACACACACAAACACATACACACATGCATACAGACACACAAACACATACACACACCCACAGATACCCCCCCCCCCACACACACACAAACACACATACACACAACTACCCATACACTCATGCGTGGACACAAACACACATGCCTACATACACACACACACTCGTGATTGCGAAAAACATAATTTGAATTCAAAATGCCAAAATTCAAATTAATTTTTTTTTTTTTTTTTTTTGAGCAATCACGATTACTTATTGTTCTCATTTGACTGTTTTGAATTCCTATCATTTTATTTTCCCACCAGCGCCCTCTGCCAGCACCACCGTCGCGTCGACCGGCCTCACGATGCTGCTCCTCTTGCGAAAACCGTCTCCAGGTTGCGTCCATATCCTACACACACACACACATATATACATAGATACACCTACACACACAAACACATACACACACACGCATACATACACACACACAAACACATACACACATGCATACAGACACACAAACACATACACACACCCACAGATACCCCCCCCCACACACACACACAAACACACATACACACAACTACCCATACACTCATGCGTGGACACAAACACACATGCCTACATACACACACACACTCGTGATTGCGAAAAACATAATTTGAATTCAAAATGCCAAAATTCAAATTATTTTTTTTTTTTTTTTTTGAGCAATCACGATTACTTATTGTTCTCATTTGACTGTTTTGAATTCCTATCATTTTATTTTCCCACCAGCGCCCTCTGCCAGCACCACCGTCGCGTCGACCGGCCTCACGATGCTGCTCCTCTTGCGAAAACCGTCTCCAGGTTGCGTCCATATCCTACACACACACACATATATACATAGATACACCTACACACACAAACACATACACACACACGCATACATACACACACACAAACACATACACACATGCATACAGACACACAAACACATACACACACCCACAGATACCCCCCCACACACACACACAAACACACATACACACAACTACCCATACACTCATGCGTGGACACAAACACACATGCCTACATACACACACACACTCGTGATTGCGAAAAACATAATTTGAATTCAAAATGCCAAAATTCAAATTATTTTTTTTTTTTTTTTTTTTTTGAGCAATCACGATTACTTATTGTTCTCATTTGACTGTTTTGAATTCCTATCATTTTATTTTCCCACCAGCGCCCTCTGCCAGCACCACCGTCGCGTCGACCGGCCTCACGATGCTGCTCCTCTTGCGAAAACCGTCTCCAGGTTGCGTCCATATCCTACACACACACACATATATACATAGATACACCTACACACACAAACACATACACACACACGCATACATACACACACACAAACACATACACACATGCATACAGACACACAAACACATACACACACCCACAGATACCCCCCCCCACACACACACACAAACACACATACACACAACTACCCATACACTCATGCGTGGACACAAACACACATGCCTACATACACACACACACTCGTGATTGCGAAAAACATAATTTGAATTCAAAATGCCAAAATTCAAATTAATTTTTTTTTTTTTTTTTGAGCAATCACGATTACTTATTGTTCTCATTTGACTGTTTTGAATTCCTATCATTTTATTTTCCCACCAGCGCCCTCTGCCAGCACCACCGTCGCGTCGACCGGCCTCACGATGCTGCTCCTCTTGCGAAACCGTCTCCAGGTTGCGTCCATATCCTACACACACGCATACATACACACGTCTACACACACTCATGCCTGCGCACAGACACAAACACACACTCCTACACACACACACACATACACGCACTCATGCCTGCACACAGACACAAACACATATGCCTACATACACACACACACACACACGAATGCATGCCTACAGACACACAGCACTGCATACACAACACGCACACAGCACTGCATACACAACACGCACACACATGCGTCTACACAAGCACACACGTGCATTCATACACACACGCGCTCGTGATTGCGAAAAACATAATTTGAATTCAAGATGCAGGAACGAAAAAAACAAAGTTTTTATTTTCGAATTGTAATAGTGCAGAAAAGTTGCGATTGGTGAAGACTTACGAAACAAAACAAAAATTTTTAAAATCGGATAATGTCTTCCGATCCCGCAACGAGCCTAAAAATTTGAAAAAATGGAAAATTTCATGTGTTCTTAGAGATTTTTTAAAAAATTTTCTCCAACGTTTCTTTTTAATACTCTAAGACGGAAAAGTTACGATTGGTGAAGCCTTCAGAAATATAAAAAAACATATTGAAATCAAATAATACCTTCTGATACAGGAACAAGCATGAAAAGTAAAATAAGGGAGAATTTCATCTTTTCTTAGTGATTAAAAATAAAATTGTTCATGTTGTTTTTTTTTCCCCGGTGTTACAAGGAAAAGCCTTTTAAAAACCCTATATTACACATAAACATCAATTTATTTCTTGACTTTTAAGGTATCTTCTAAACATGCAAAACTACCATTCTTTACAACAATGAAACATTTTCAAATAATAAAACGTTATAAAATATTTACCAAATTTACAATCCAGTATACAAGTCTTATTGTTTTAAGTGTTAGTTGTTGACAGTGGCGGATCTAGAACTTGGACAAGGGGGGGGGCTAACTTAGGTCTGTTAAAAAAAAAAAAAAGTCCAGTATAATATCGTTCAGCATCCTTTTCACGAGAATGTTACGACATTTGTTATTTAAAATAAGCATATGTTTATTTTTAACTTGTAAAACATGAAATACACTAAAAAATTGTCAAAAGAGTTTATTTTTTAAAATGATTATGAAACAATTTTTCAAAAACACAGTCGGCACATTAGTTGTAAGAAAATAAAATGATTTAATTTGTTACTCTAGTTTAAAACAAAAAAAAAATACTTTAAACATTATTTGACATGTTCCCAGTTTTCCAAGCACATTCTCCTCTTCTTACTTTTGCAGAAGAGTTCAATTATTTTGTCGACAGATACATCTCTATCTCTTGCCACATTTGCTAGAGCAAGTCCATTTAACCGTACTTCTCCCATTGTGCTTCTTAAATAGGTTTTTATCCTTTTTAAGGTAGAAAAACTACGTTCAGCTGTTGAAGTCGTTACTGGGATTGTTGCGAAAATTTGGAGAAGAACAGCAATAGATGGGAAAAACGAAGGGTCTAGCTCTTTCAGTGCCCCGATAGCTGTTGTAGGAGGACCGCATATCGGCAGCCATTTATTCCTCCACATCTTGATTTCTGCTAATAGCAAGCTCAAACTTCCTAGTTCATCTGTAAAATTCCTGTATTTTTCTGCAGCAGTTATAATATTTTTGTCAGTATACCTCGACAAGTTCGATGGAATTAGACCTTCGAGGGGAAGCACTCCAAGAAAATCTCTGCTAAATCTGCAATCAATCTCGGAAATGAAGTGATCTATCAGAGGAAGAAAGACTGTTCGTCTGAAATAAACTTCTGGATTTTCTGGAGGTGTACAGTCTCGAGCACTTTTACGCTTTCCTGATCAGGGTATTTCTAACTCCAGATCCAATTCTTCAGCAATTTCAAGGCAGTTTTTGTAAATAGTTTGAAATTCGAGTTCTGCGTTTTGTCTTACACTCCGAAAAGTGTCCAAAACTTGAGACACATTAGCTAATGCAGAAGACAAATCCTGCTTCGGGCTTTGCAACTGCTGACTTAGCCTCAGTGTCAAACTGAGACAGTACACTGATATTTCGACGCCAACAATAAATTCACTCCTTTTTATTGAAGCATTTAACATATATGCTTTTGTTGACGCTTCGGAAGAGGCAGTTGTATGTAAACTTTCCAGCACAGTCACAACAGGAACAAGTAGTTCCTTAAATGTTATTAGGCTGTCATGCCTTTCTACCCACCGTGTAGGGCAAAGTGCTTTCAATCTCTTTTTTTTTAGTTTCCGAAAAGTCTTGCTTTTCTACAACATCGATCAATGCATTTGTTCTGTGCGCAGAAACCGAGAGAAACACAGAGACAGTCTCAACTGTTCCCATTACGTTTCTTATAACAGGAATTTGGCAGCTTTTTGTGATGCACAAATTCAGGGAATGGCTGAAACAATGAGTATAAATGGCGAGGGGTTGCTGCTCGGAAATTAGAGCTTGAACGCCCTTAAATGGCCCAGACATGTTGCTTGCTCCATCGTAGCCTTGTCCACAGAGGTATTTGTAAGACAAATTCAGTTTTGTCAGTTCTTCGTCTATTGCGGATTTAATCGATAAACCAGTTGTCGCTTTGAGTTCCACGAATCCAAGGAAATCTTCCCTGGTTGTGAAACTGTCTATGTCGACATATCGCACACAAAACGTAAGCTGCTCCTTCTTACTTTCATCTGTGGTTTCATCACATATTATTGAGAAGTATTTGGCTTTTTGTATACTACTCGTAATCTCCGAACGGATATAATCGCCAATGCATTCGATTATGTCGTTTTGGATTGTTTTGCTGATATGTGTACTGTTTTTTCTGCAAGTGGTAAGGTGCGTTTTCAAATCTTCATCACCAGCATCAATTCTAAAAGCCAATAGACTTTTGAAAACACCCTGGTTTCCTCTTAATGCATTTTCTTGCTCTTCCCTGCTGTTCAAATTGCCGTCATCCCTATGACCTCTCAAAGGCAGATTGTTATGGGCACAAAACAGTACGGTTTTTACTATAGGCTTCAAGCGTTTTAAATTTTGCTCTATTATAGAGGCTTTTCTAGCGTCTATCAGGAGGCCAACATGACTTACTGAACTTCCAGGAATAGGCTCCATGGATTGTTTAAAATGCAGGGCTTTTTCCACAGAAAATTGATGGTATTGGGTAGTTTGGTGATATTTTAGTTCTTCTGTAGCTTTCTTAAACTTAATCAACGGCTCCTTAACGAATGTTTTAAGCACCTGAAAATAAATAAACATCTTATTAAACTGCAATATAAAAAAAAAATTTGACGCTCAATTAATATCCCAATTTAGGTGTTAAGAACCGGGTGGAACATTAGAAGCAAAAGTCTTTCGAAATAATTCAAACTAATTTATGTTGATATTCGAGGTTTTATCTTTTAACAGTATGCATGAGTTGCTTATTCCTTTGTATTACTTGATTTCGAATTGAGGTAATTTCAATAATTCATTAAAATTACCATTCTTCCTATTTTTATGGACTTTGCTTAGACAATTAAAAAAATAAATTTGTTATGAATAAATACAGCTTATGAATTTACTTGTCTAATATGATAACTTTTAGTTTACAAGCCTTAAACATATGTAAAAAATATGATGTATTGATGCCATCGACGTTAAAACTGTTAACATAGATATTTTGTCATTGATGTTTCAAAAATAATTAAAAATTAATTTAAATGAACTGTTTTAATAATAATTTTTCTATCTACGAGGTTGTTTTGGTCTATTTCTTCCTTTGGCTTGTGAATGATGGAAGCTTGATCGATATTGACATCGTGAAATGTATTCAGTGGGTCATGAGATTTGCGTAAAACCTAAAGCTGAGTTCGCACTAAGGCGCGGGGTTGCGCGATTCCCGTTTTTTAAAAGATCGCGGTCTTTCTTATCTTGAATTTTTCTATTTTTCAAATGTACTTAATAACGACAGTCAGTATAAATGAAATAGCCGAAAAGAACTTTTGACCACCACTTAATGGAAGAATCTAAGAAATAAACCAAAAAAAAAAAAAACAGAAAAAAAATATCGAGAAGAGCGCTTAAACTATTATTTTGCCTATAAAGAATATTGACACTATTAAAAAAAAAATTCAATTCAATTCTGAAAAATGCCACTTATGAACTGATGGAATTTCTCACCTGATTTCCAATTCCAGCTCCAGTTGGTGCAAACAGAACGCACATTTTACAAAATCCACCAGACGAAAGCTCACTGTAAGCAAGCCAATTGTACTGCTCCAACCATTCTCGTCTAAATTTACGGTTCTGCTTTCCTTCAGCTCTTGTTGGAAAGCTATAACTCACCGGAGGCTTCCATGTTTCATTTAAATATTTCAGCTTTTTATCGTCATCTAAAATCTTTCCAACAGCTAATCCAATATCATATAATTGATAATTTGTTAAAGATGTTATATCAGTAGGATTCTAAAAAAAAAATACATTTATAAGTTAAGTAATTTAATATATTCCCTACAAATTATAATACATATTCCTATCTTAAAAATACATTCAAATAGAAATAATTTACCTGATACAAAAAATCTTGAATGTTCAAAACGGTTTAAATGCATTTAAAATGCAGTTGACACTCAATTTTACGAAACTCTATTTACGAACACTCACGATTTTAAGAATTATTCTCTAGAAAAAAAAATTAAAAATCTTAAATTTAAGCACTGTAATTTTTCATTATTTTTTATGGTTAAACCAATTTTCTGAAAACGAAACTATCTTTCTCATGCAAAAAGATAGTTATTTAATAATATATGAACAAATAAGATTCCTTTTCAAAGTTTTAGTAAATTTCAAAAAATTTGTCTAATTCATTAGCAAACATTCTAAATTCACACCTTTATTTTTTCAACTTATGAGAGTACCAATGTAGAAGAGAGAAAAAACTATAGTAGTATTGCAAAAAAAAAAAAAAACCCTCAGTATAAAATGCTGAAACTTAACATGTGAAAAATAAATAAATGAATTAAAAATTGAACAAAGGCACCTGATTTTTATCAGATTGCTTTGAAATCACCTCATCTTTTGCCCATGTTTTGGGGTAAAAAAAAAAAAAAAAAGATTTTTCAATGCAAAAAAAAAAGTGCAAGCTTATGGATGCAGAAATTCGTTAAACGTCTTAGACTCCATAATCTCACACTTTTTTTTACATTGAAAAAGGGGGTTCCTGCTAACATGACCCCCCCCCCCATGTACCAGCAATCATGATTACTATTTTACTTATTTATGCTTTAAACGATAATTTTAATTTTATTTTTGTATATCAATATACAGTTGGTATGTTATAACATATTTAAAATATAGCTGAATTTTAAAGAAAATATATTTACTTGTTCTTTAGAAGTCTCACATCCAGCTGTACAGTTGTTCACATTCTCAACGTTAGATGTAGTCGGCATGCGTTGTAGTAGTCCATTATTAGAACACGGCTGTTTGGAATCTGATGGTATTTTATCGATACTAACTCCATCGTGTCCTTGGAAATCATCAGTTATATGCGTATTGCTTTTACTAAAATAATCTGTAAGTCGACGCTTCATATTCACTCGACAATACTTATATTTAAAATATCAAAACAATTGCGAAATAAATCAAGTCAAACACCAATTTTGCGCCCGCCCTTTAAAGCGCCAGTCCAACAAAATCGCCACATTTGTTTCTTAACAAAACTTCCAAGTGTGAAAAAACCAAGAATCCAAGTATGAATTTTAATACAAGCAATTCGTTAAAACAACAGTTCAATACTGCGACAACCGATGCCGCGTCCCAGAAAAACTTTTCCACAATTTTCCACCTTTTATTATTTTAACTAAATTTTCGCTCTTGGTGTTTCCTTATCAGTAACCTTAGCATATTATGAGCATTACTACTTCGTTGTGCTATTGCTGGTTGTTCAAAAGAGGAGTACTCAATGTTGTCTCTGGGCAGAAACAGCCTATTAAGAGTTCATTTACAATAAACATAAGTCCTAACGAGACACATGGTCAGCAATTCAACATTACAGAAAGGAACTATTGCTTTTTTTCTAGTCCGACTGCATATTCCTAATTCAGTGGGAGGGACTCTATTATCGGTTTCCGCGGAAATAGGGATGCACCATACCTGCTCCTGATGATACCTGTCAGTAGCCATTATGTATCGTCCTCTCCGGCTTGCTTAGTACACTTGCTTAATTTACTGCCTAAACGTTTTGAAAAGGATTAGTGAACGACAGGTTTTCATTCTGGATGTCGCGGGCTTCAAAGAAAGAACAGTGGTGTCCGTTGACAGGAAGAGAATTTAGTAAACATAATCCTAGCTTAAGTTTACAAAAGTGGTGCAGTAATGAAAATCGCTGAAATTTCATTTTCTATGAATGTAATTTTTAACCAAATGGTAAGGGTTGCTATAGTATCCTTAGCACCTCCCCCTCCTCCCCACTGCTCTACAGATCCACCATTGAAGCTGTATAAATTTTATGAAATATTACAAACTTAGTAAAAATATTAAAGTATTAAAAATATCTAAAACTGAAATTTTATCGAGTGTAAGTTCTGACCTCAAGGGGATACTATAGACCCCCTTAGCCCCCCCCCCGCATAGATCTGCCAGTGAAATGTATAAATTTAATTTAATATAATACAAACATAAAATATCCATAAGTAGTGCAGTATTAAAAAATATAAAATTTCAGTTTTATCTAGTATAAGTTTTGACCTCGTGGAGGTAGGGGGGGCTATACTCCCTTGCCCCCCCCCCCCCCCCTCATAGATTCGCCACTGACGGCGTTAATTGGAAAGTAATAACTTCAGATTAAAAACCTCGATAGCAGAACAAAGTTATTGTCTCGAAGACTTTCCATGAAATTACAAATCGCATTGTAATCTGTTGTAAGTTTTAGCCAAATGGGAGAAGGGGTCACAGTCCCCTTACTACCCCCCCCCCCACCCCAAACTCGCCATTAATAAACCACCGTATATAGTGTACATATTTAATAAAATATAATGCATGTTTGTAATTCGCAGAAGTATTGACGTATTTAAAATCTTCGAAATTTCGGTTTTATCTAGTGTAAATTTTGACCTTATGGGAGAGGAGGGGGGGGGGGGCTATAGCTCCCTTAGCCTTGGAATGATGTAAAATATATTACGGCTAACTTTCAGATTAAAAAATACCTCGATCGCAGAATGAAATTATTCCCTCTGAGCCGTTCCGTGCCATTGCAGATCACAATTTAATCTGTCGTAAGTTTTGACGAAATGAGAGAAGAAGCTACAGTCCCTTATGCCCTCTCCCATCCCCCATGTATACGCCGCTCTATATAGTGCTTCTATATTTATTTAAATATAATACAAACTTAAACATGTTACAATATCGCAGTATTAAAAATCTCTGAAATTTCGATTTTATCTAGTGTAAGTTCAGACCTCATGGGGGGGGGACTATAGCCCCTTTAGCCCCCCCCCCCGTGGATCCGCCACTGATAGTGCTTCTATATTTATTTAAATATAATACAAACTTAAACATGTAACAATATTGCAGTATTAAAAATCTCTGAAATTTCGATTTTATCTAGTGTAAGTTCAGACCTCATGGGGGGGGGGGGCTATAGCCCCCTTAGCCCCCCCCCCGTGGATCCGCCACTGGTTGTTGAAGCTAATTTATAATCAGATTTTTTTGGAAAATTCGGGCATAATTGATCTGGATTTCAATGTTGCTCTTAAGTAGCCATCTCTTGATTTAAATCCACACACTTAGAGTGAAGCCTCCGTCACTAGCTTCACACATCTTTCGACAGCTTGCGTATGGCAGGGGAATAGTTTCATATCCCAGTCGGGTATAGTGCATGTTGTAATAAGATTTTCAATGTCTTTGTTAGGAACTTTTCAAAGAAAAGGTGGAGAGGATAGCTTTGTTGTGTTCCAATTAATAATCTCTGTGTAACCTTCTGCTTCGAAATTTAGAGATGGAATGACAAAGTTTCTAATGCTTTTGCCTTTAGAAACAGATTCTCTGGCTTTTAAGACGTTTTTAAAGTTCTCCTATGTGCCTCCTTCATCAAACACCATTGCCGTTAATAAGTTTTCGGGATGCGCAAAGAAAGAGTTTCAATGACAGGATAAAAAACTTGTTTTACATTGTCAGGTAAGTATCGACAGGTTTGAGTTGTTCTGTAAACATGAATGGCACCGTCTGAGAAATTTTTGCGGTTCTTTATTTCGCTAATGGGGCGTATTAGATGCATACACTGTACTAAGCGGCATAAACAAATATGAGTATCGCGGGATTAAAGGGCCATGTGAACAATTTACAGGCAGGCTCTAGTACTAAAATATCACATTTGTTTTATAAACAAACGTTCTTCCATCAGTATTTCATACCATTCCTCGGTAGTATAGTGGTCAGTATCCCCGCCTGTCACGCGGGAGACCGGGGTTCGATTCCCCGCCGGGGAGCATTTTTGGGGGTCATGGCACACTAACGAGGTACGGGGAGATATACCGTACCTCACGGTGACCAAGACCCACACATTAAGGGGTAAACACCCAGCTGAGCGGAAGCTCAGTATGGTGACCTTCCCCGGCGCAATAAGCACCAAGCCCATCCATAGCACAGACGACTATCGACCGCCGCACTCAGTCCCGCGGGGGGGGGGGGTGGAACCTAAGGCCCACGGCTAAGAGGTGGGGTGCGTGCGGAGAAAAGTATTTCATACCGAACTCATGAGGATCGTTAAACTAAAAGAAAAAAAAAAGCTGAAAAAGGGCTTAAAGTTTACATTTTTTCAAACATGTTGGTTTGTTGCGCGATCGGAAAATATTGTTTTATTTCAAAAAGATTTTTTTTTTCGCTTTGAAGTCTTCACTAAACGTAACTTCTCCGTTCTGTAGCCTGAAAAAGTACATTGATCAAAAAATGTTAAAAATTCGGAAAAATCCTGAAATTCTCAACTTTTTCGATTTTTTAGGCTTGGTTCTGGATTAGAAGGTATTATTCGATTTCAATTTTTTTTTTTATTTATTTCTGAAGGTTTCACCAATCGTAACTTTTCCGTCTTAGAGCCCTAAAAAGAAACATAAAGCAAAATTTTTGAAAAAATCACTAAGAAAACACGAAATTTTCCATTTTTTCAAATATTTAGGCTCGTTGTGGGATTGGAAGATATTATCCGATTTTAAAAATCTTTGTTTTGTTTTGTAAGTTTTCACCAATCGCAACTTTTCCGCACTATTACGATTCGAAAATAAAAACTTTGTTTTTTTCGTTCCACCCTAATATATATATATATATATATATATATATATATATATATATATATATATATATATATATATATATATATATATATATATATATTTGTAGATAATTATTTTATTGCAATGTATTTGTATATTACTCGTGTATATTATAACACGTAGCATTGTTTTTTCAGTCCAATGTATTTTTTAGCCCCCCCCCCCCCTCCCCATACTAATGAAGTTTATGGGAGGGGGTTGAGCACCCTCTTTCAGTTGAAATAGGAAGCTAAAATTCTTCCAGTATATTGCTACCCACAGGTCTAAAAATATTGAGGGGTGTCCTGTCTTATCTAGGAGAAACTTTTTTTTTACATGTATTTTTGAACCACCCTACGATAGGGCTGACGCACTTCTTGTGGTAGAAATCGAACTCGGATTTTGTGTAACAGTTCCCAAGAATCAAAATGTGCGACTGGACAGAGGGAAAAGTCACCCCCCCCCCCTCCCTTTAACAGTCAAAGATTGCAACTGCAAAAACTTTTCCAGCCTCCTGGAGATGTACTTCCATCTGCCGCTGCTGGCAGCAAAGGGTTATTTATTTTCGTACGCATTCGATAAAGAAAGGGTGGGTGGTGCTGCAATCCGTTGTTCTCGGCTCTCATGCTGATCGCTTCCGGGATCAGTCTTCCGGAAACCGGATGCGTCTCAGCCTTCGCATGCAAATCAGGAAGCGGTGCTCAAGGACAACAGATACATGGGAGCTCACACAATTTTTCAGAAGATGCGACATGTTTTTTAATTGGAAACGACTGTAAAACATACCCGAAACAGCAAGAAACGTTGTTACATTCCGAAAACCTCACGTCTAGAAATTCTGTTGAGCAGCCGTAGTGCTGTTACGCAAATCGGAACGATGATTCAGATTTACTCAGAAAATGCTTTCAGCAAGTTAGGCTTGAACATGAGTCTTCTTTAATTCCAGTAGACGAAGATACGTGATTGATTGTACTAGTTAGTCAAAGAATGACGTAATCTACTGCTGAATCAACAGTCAGGGCTTAAATTATAACAAAACGAGCTGATGTGTGCATCACATGACTTCCTTTTACTCCAATTTAATATCATTTTCTCATTATTGGCAGTTTTAATATGATTCAATAGTTTACTCTCTAAATATCACCAACAGTGGCCAAATTGAAACCAGATTTTTAAAAAAAAAAAAAAAAAATCGCCAAATTTGTCGCCAAGTTGGTGACAAAACTTGGCGACCAAAAGACTGGCGATATATCGCCAAGTGTCCGCCAAATTATAACACCACTTGAGTTTACATCAAAATTAACAACCCCCCCAAAAGGAGCAAAAGACCCCCTTTGGAGCATACGAATACAACCAAAAAGGAAGGTGAACAACTAGACCCCACTAGGAGTCAACGTACCAAATTTCAACTTTTTAGGACATTCCGTTCTTGAGTTATGCGACATACATACACACATACACACATACGCATATACGCACATACGCATATACATACGTACATACAGACGTCACGAGAAAACTCGTTGTAATTAACGCGGGGATCGTCAAAATGGATATTTCGGGTGTCTGTACGTTCCTAGGCACTTATCCACGTGTGGTCGGGTTGCAAAAAAAATCTCAACATTCATTTGGGGGTGAGCAAAATGGAAATTAGGCCGATTTTTGGGTGAAAATTTTTTCGCGAATACAATACTTCCTTTTTTGTAAAAGGAAGTAAAAAGCGTAGGAGCTGTATACTCCTGTGCGCAACGGTAGTATCAGTAGAAATGAGTTTTCGAAATACGTAAAACCTGTAAAGTTGACCACCCTTGTAAGTTGACCACCTGTCTATGTTGACCGCTTTTGTCAGGAACGGAATTAGCCCTATTTCATATAATGAAGGAAAATCTCTGTAACTTGACCACCTCTCTATCTTGACCACTAATGTACGCCAAATTTGGTCTGGAGTATTGTAAAAAACCCTTTGTAAGTTGAGCACTTGGTTTATTTTTTAAAACTTTCTTCAGAATATTATTTTATTTTATTATTTATTTATTTATAATAATAATAACAATAATATCTTCTCTTTTTTTTTTTTTTGGATGGCTTTCAAAGAAAAAAGCTTTGATGACATACTATAGCATTTTACGAACTTAACCAGCAGCATAAAGCTTATGCTGCTCTTTATTCTCCAAACTTTTTTTCATTTGTTGTTCTATTTGAGATAGCTTTTTGTACTCTGTTCAATGAAAATAGTTGTCAGTAGAAAAGTTCAAAGTCCTTTCTTTCAGTTGCAATAAGTTGTGGCAACACAGGAATTCTGCTAAAAAGAGCAGTCCCGGATCTATACATTTTGGGCCCACTGCAACAAAATATGTAGGGCCTCTCCCTAGTGGGGAGCAGTGTCTATTTGAAAAGCGAATAAGCTTTAGTGCTAGTTTTTTTTTTTTTTTCCTATTTTTTCATCAATTTCTAGGGCCGTTAGCCCCATTAAGGACGCGGGCCCCTCGCACTGCGAGTACGCAAATCTGGGCCTGCTAATGAGGAATGATTAAAGTTACATATTTCTGGTGCAAGGGATTAAGAGATAGGACATTTTAATTTTGCCTTTATGAACTGGGAAAGTCGAGCTTGTTCCTCTTCGTGCTATAAGTTTTACATAAAAAGGCATCAAAAAGAAAGTTAGTGGAGCTTGAGATTAATAAAAAGTATGAAATATTAAAAGTAATTGAAAATGGAGAAAGCCAGAGAAAAATAGTTGGCATATATGGAATTTCTAAAACTACAGTGTCTAATATAATTAAAAACAAGTTGAAAATAACAAAAGTATTAGAATAGTATTTTTAATTATTGTTTCACTTTCAATAATGTCAAAAAATGAAAGTGGAGCTGAACAGAAAGCGTAAGGGTGAATACCTCAAAAAATGAATACATGGTGCCAGAAATGACAAAAAAAAAAAAAAAAAAACATTTCCGCCCTTTATAAGTTGACCACCTGTCTAAGTTGACCACCAAAGTACTGCACCGCGAGTGGTCAACTTACACAGGTTTCACTGTATTTGAAGAAAATCATCTTGAATTCAAAAATAACAAAAGGAAAGTGTTAGAATTATACGGTTTTTTTTCCTCAGTGGAAACAAAACAAGCAAGCTTGTACCTTAAAGCTAACGTACAATAGATAACAAAAATTTAAAAAAAAGATTCTGCAGAACTTGCTATTTTCCAATCCACAGCAGCATAGTCGTTAGAACTTTAAATCATGCCTACTGGCAGGGCTTAATTTGGTGGGATTTGAAACATTGTTCATCAATTCCCTTTCAATTTTATGCGAATGTTTACCTACTAGACAGAATTCAGGCAAAATACGTATCAAAATATGTTCGAATGACTATAGAGTTCCTGCACTTCTGTTAAAAATCAACTTCTGCGTAAAAGTCGTATTCACCGGCAAACCCGAACCTCGACCAGACACCTGAATCACTGAATGAAGCCTTCTTATTGGTTGAAGAAAGCTTCATTCGGTGAGTTGGGTGTCTGACGAAAGTTCGCATCGGCTGATGAATTAGGTCGTATAAATAAGCTGAAACTAAAGTAAGAAAAAACGTCAAAGAAAGCACAAATTGCTAATTACAGCAGACACGTGTTTCGAAGTTACAGGGAACGCCTTTTTCAATGCAAAAGCAATGAGCTCATGGATGAAAAGACACCCGACAAAAGCCAAGAGCAGATAAGCATGCAGCTTAAAAGATAAAAATAGCGGATTAGCCAAACACCAATGAGAAAATCATAGGAACCAATACTTTTTGTTTAAGCTTCGGCTTAATCTTTGTCCAATTGAATTCTTTCTTTCTGGGCTTACCGTACCTAAGAGAAAGCTCTTGGCCTTTGCTTGCATTCCTATTGGTTCCTGTTCGGTTTATGATTTTCTCATTGGTGTTTGGCTAATCCGCTATTTTTATCTTTTAAGCTGCATGCTTATCTGCTCTCGGCTTTTGTCAGATGTCTTTTCATCCCTAAGCTCATTACTTTAGCATTGAAAAAGGCGTTCTCTGTAACGCCGAAACACGTGTCTGCTGTAATTGGCAATTTGTGCTTTTTTTGACGTTGTTTTTTTTTTTTTTTTTACTTTACTGCTCAGCACGAAAGTATTTATTTATCTTAGCTGAAATAAGTCTTAAATTCTGTCTAGATAAAAAAAAAAAAAATCAGTGAAAGAAAATAACAGAGAAAGAAAAGTGAATTAGTTTACTCTCATCACCTCCCATACAAGTTAAATCTTGATAATTAGCGCAAATAGCATTTTCTCTTATTAGGGAACTGGTTCGTAACATTATTTACCTGTCTACTTATCAAACTATACTAGGGATGGAAATATATGTCTTCTTTACTAATAATAAAGCTGAAAGTCTCTCTGTCTGGATGTCCGGAGGATGTCTGGATCTCTGTGACGCGCATAGCGCCTAGACCGTTTGGCCGATTTACATGAAATTTGGCAAGTTAGTTTGTAGCATGGGGGTGTGCACCTCGAAGCGGTTTTTCGAAAATTCAATGTGGTTCTTTTTCTATTCCAATTTTAAGAACAAAATTATCATAAGATGGACGAGTAAATTACGAAATTATCATAACGTGGAACCGTAACATGGGCACAAGCCAATTGGCGAGATACGAAATTATCATAACGTGGAACCGTAACATGGGTGTACAAGCCAATTGGCGAGAAAATTCACCATACATTATTTGTAAATATACAGGCGAACCAAAAGACCTTTTAATTTTTCTATTACGGGCAAAGCCGTGAGGGTACCACTAGTACAACCTAAAGTACCTCCACCACCACCAGCACCGCCGCCGCCACCTCGTTTTGCCATTGGTCCCGATCATAGTCATTAAAGATTAAAAACACAGGTAAAAAATTCCAGTTTGTCTCTTTCCTCTATGCTTTTAAAGGATCAAAAATGTCTTCGTTAACTTAGCTGCAACTGCTACGTTACATGGTTCAAGAATATAAGAAATAATTGCAACTATGCTACTAGTCAAAGTCTCAGAAATACATGAACAGATTCACAGTAAATTTATAAGGTGTGTAGAAAAAAATGAGTAGATCTTGAAATGTCTAGATTGAACCAGGATGTCGTTCAATTTATCAGACACACGGACGCATGGATAAAGGGAAGTTGAAGATTAACCCTTCAAAATCCTAAATTGCCAATCCTAGTTCGCTAATATCCATGTAAAGATTGTTATGAGTAAACCTCCCGAGGAGAAAATTCTGGATTCAACAATTACCAGACAGGAGAACAGCGAAGGATGCTTTTTAACCGAGAGAAATTAGTGTACAGACGATTTTATTATTGATGAAAATTATTTACGTAAGAGTACTTTTTATTATTATTTATTTATTTTCTAAAGTAGGGGAATGTGGGGCAAAGTGAAATAGTTCAGATAACGTACTTTTTCAAAACGAACAAATTGGAAATTTGTTTTGAAAATTTGATACATAAAGAAGGAACAATGTATTTTATAATTAGGGGAGGTGGGGCGCGTTGGTCCGCATTTTTTACTTATCATTTTTTATCTCATCAAAAAATTTAATGATCAGTTCGATTTTCTACAATAAGCTTCACTAAACACTTCTCAATCCCACAGATTTTTTTTTCTTTTTGGAAGTGTTGAATTGATATACTTTTTTTACATTAATTTTTTAACGGAACCTTGTAAAGTGGACCAACGTGCCCCACGGGTGGGGTACATTGGTCCGCCTGGTGGGGCACGTTGGACCGCATAACTTAAACAACATTTGTTATAATTTTAGTGATAAATACTATTAAACTTTGTAACTACCTTATTCTATGTTGTGTGTAGAGTGAAAAATATTTGGTTTAAAGATCAATATAACATATTAAATTGATATTTTGACAAATCATCTTTATTTAAAAACAGCAATAAGCATTTACCATTAGTACACAATTATTTTTTTAAAAATCAAAAGAAAAATCATAGAATATTTTTATAATTATTGAGATTTAAGAGTAAAAAGTTTTCAAATTATGTGGGGTGGGTTGGTCCGGTCCAACGTGTCCCACTAAGAGTGGACCAACCTACCCCACCTTCTTGGTCTGAAAAAATGATGTCATATTTTTTTTTTCTTTTTGATAAAAAATGAAAAAAATTGCCTATTATTATGAACTAAAGAAAGTTACTGTAAGAAAAAAGTTCAATTTTTTTACCGCAATCTTGATGAAAACCATTGAAAGAAATAAAATTAGTTTTCTGAAAATTACTCAGGACTACTGAAATAACACTTTCTGGAAGAAAATTTGTTCAATATAACTGTACCATGTGATTTTATTATAGGATTTGTAGGACCATAGGTGGCTATTTGTTGGTCATAAAATAAAATAAAAAATATTAATAATATTAAAATAATTGAGACTTTTCCAACGTTGCCCCGCGATCCAACGTACCCCACCTCCCCCTAAAGCTGTCACTGAAATTAATGTTTCGCTTTTCCCCAAAAAATTGTACCTTCAAAAAAAAAAAAGTGTAAAATTTTCATTTTTTTTAAATATTTTAATTTTAATTATTATTTAATTTTTTTCCACTGGGCAAAGAGTAAAATAAAATATTTTTCCGGGAAAAAATGATTCTATTTCATAATTAAAAATACTTTTGATTAAATGAATGAGTGAAGAAATGAATAGATATTGAAGCAATAAACGAATATATGAATCACATAACTAATCAATTTGAGAGGAAAAATAAATGAATAAATAAAATAGTGAATGACTAAGAAAACAAATGATTGAATGAATAAATAAGTTAATTACTACATGAAAGAATGTAAAGGAATTAAGTAACAAACGAATAATTAAGTACTTTAATAAATGATTGAATAACTAAACGAAGGGAACTATTTCACTTCGCCCCATCCATTCTGTTCCGCATGCACCTGACAAATTATATGAAACAATTAAAATAAAATTAAGCTTAATTAAATAAATAGATAATGCACCGAGCATTATTAGATCTGAATTAATATTTGAAATGCTAATTTCAAGAACCTTATCATTTTATAATAACAAAATCAATTTTTGACTTACCACAAAATATCACTACTTAATTATTATTGCATTTTACCTTCTAATCTATCACAATCTTTAAGAATACAACGAGTGCATATTACTCAGCTTTTCATCATGCTGACATTTTGTGTTTGTAAATAGATATGTTGTTTGTCAGAAGTTGTTAACGACTTATTATCTTTTACCAAAATTTTCTAAATTCATAATTACTTCATTGCAAACGGGGAAAAAAATGTATCAATACGCATATAATATTTACGAATTGGATGTATATCTGTTTCTGTTGAGGAATTACTACGCATCATTTCTGTGCCTAAATTTGTTTATCAAGAGATCGACTTCTTAAAATCACGTGACGACACACTGTTCTAAAAAAAATTAAAATTTTCTGAATTCGTTTTTTGAGTTCAGAAATCTCATTTTCAAGTTGGGGAAATCAAAGTTGCTGTCTAAACTTCCAGTCTACATTTGAAATTCTTTCCCTTTTCCAAGCACCGCAAAATGTTCGTTAGCTTTTGTAAGTTAAATATAAATTCTTTTCTAATATCTTTTTGCTCAGTTAAATATAAATTCATCAGTTGCAAAAAATTCTCTTGCGAAATACTTCTAAATTATTATATCTGAAAAACAAATTCGTTTTTTTTTTCAGCCTTTTTTAAGTAGAAAAAGTGTATTTTAACTAAGACATATCATAAATTTAAACGTAATGTTTTAAACATTGGAACTGAGCTGTTAGTTTCATTTTTTTCAACTTCCATTTCTATTGACTCTTCGTTTTATATCTTTGAATTTAGTGATTTTCTGTCAGTTTTTCTTGATTTTTTTCAATTAAGGTAAAACATAAAATATTGCAGTTCATTTTATGCCCTAGCATTTTATCTTCTGTATTACCGAATTTATACACACCATCACATATCCTATGAACACAGATATGCATAGGATAGTAATTGCATTGGAGAATTAACGGAACAAAGTCTAACAAATTATCGTGCTGAAAAAGTTTACTATGATCTATTATTTCATCTGTATTCCAGACCGGAAATTAAGTTTTCTCGAAGGAATTCCAATTCCAGATTCGCGCGTCTTCGATTTATTTCGGGCTTCAGATGGAATTTCATTATAATACAGGAGCTCATTGCCAAATAAATGAAACTAAATCGGTTCAGCTGTTAAATTTCGGGAGTAGTGTATTCAACTAATGTCTCAGCAAAAACAACCCTGTTGTAAAAATTTCCCCGCCAAGAAAACGTTTAACTCTTCCACACAAAAAAGAAAGCCTTCATCCTAAACCAAAAAACCCTCAGCCTTAAAACGTCATGATATTTAGTTTTCCCGCCAAGTATCTGCCAAATTATCATCCTCCCTGTTCTCCTCTTTCATCACACCTACTTCCGTTAGAACCTCCTCCCACCTTCAACTCCTCAGAAATATGGATAGATCCTTTAAATTGTTTATCTCGTTTGGCAAGAAGCTTTTCTAATTGAGGTGGTTGCTTGGTGAGCAAAAAACTTCCCGCCAAACTAGATCAACAATTTAACGGATCTATCCATATTTCTGAGGAGTTGAAGGTGAGAGGAGGTTCAAACGGAAGTAGGTGTGATGAAAGAGGAGAACAGGGAGGATGATAGTTTGGCAGATACTTGGCGGGCAAACTAGATATCATGACTTTTTAAGGACGAGGGTTTTTGGGTTTAGGATGAAGGCTTTCTTTTTTGTGGGGAAGAGTTAAAGATTTTCTTGGCGGGGAAATTTTTACAACAGGGTTGTTTTGCTGAGATATCACATCTTTTTGCATTGATATTGTTACCTTGTCTGTATTTTTAGAATTGAGAATTTCAAGTCATAAATATTTAATTGAAACAACGTTGGTTTTGGGGGGAGGGGGGACTGTATTCTAATCTTATTCATTAATTTGTTTCTCTGCTTAAATATAAACAAACAACATGGAATCTTAAAACAGAAAGCCCAATGAGCGAAGTCCGCCCTCATGCGCAGTCGCTGTGGCAAATTTGTGATATCCGCGATTTAACGTCTAGTTGCAATTGTTGGATCTGTTTTATTAGTCTTGATTGAATTTCATTTGCAAAGACAACTTTTGAATAATTGTTAAATCTTAGATCTGTTCTAACCTTGCAATTGAAGTCAGAGATTAACAAACCCTATAAGCTCAGAGTAAGTATATATAAATTTAGGAGAAATTAGTGATTTTCAAACTTTAATTACTCCGGCCCATGATGTCTCTGGGGTTTGAATTTTTGTATATGTACTCAATGGCCTCCCAAGGACTTTTTCTCAATGGACTTTTTCTCGATTCCATCCTTTTTCCTTTTTTTTTTTTTTTTTTTTTGAGCAATCACGATTGCTTATTGTTCTCACTTGACTGTTTTTGGCGTCCTATCATTTTATTTTCCCACCGCCACCCTCCGCAGCACCACCGTCGACGGGCTCCTCACGATGCTGCTCCTATAGCGAAAGCCGTCTCCAGGTTGCATCCATGTCCTACACACACACGCATACATACAGAACTACATACACACACGCGCATATACACCTATACACACATACACCTACACACACAAACAAACACATACATACGCTCAAACACATACACACGCATACATACAGACACCTACACATACACACACAACTACCCACACACTCATGCCTGCACACAGACACAAACACATATGCCTACACATACATCCCCCCCCCACGCACAAACACTCATACTCACAACTACCCGCACACTCATACCTGCACACAGACATAACCACACATGCCTACACACACATACACATACCCCCTACACACAAACACATACCCCCACACACTTATGCCAGCACACAGACACAAACACACATACCCCTATACACAAACACATATACCCCCCTCCACACACACACATAAACACACACGCCTACATACACACACACACTCGTGATTGCGAAAAACATAATTTGAATTCAAGAGGTCAAAATTCAAATTAATTTTTTTTTTTTGAGCAATCACGATTGCTTATTGTTCTCACTTGACTGTTTTTGATGTCCTATCATTTTATTTTCCCACCGCCACCCTCCGCACCATCACCGTCGGCCGGCCTCACGATGCTGCTCCTCTTGCGAAAACCGTCTCCAGGTTGCGTCCATGTCCTACACACACGCGCATACATACACACACACTCACACATACACACACACAAACACATACACACATACACAAACACATATGCCTACACACATACACATACACCTCCCCCCCACACACACATTCATACACACAAATACCCACACACTTATGCCTGCACACAGACACAAACACACATGCCTACACACACATACCCAGTACACACAAACACACATACCCCCCACACACAAACACACACGCCTACATACACACACTCGTGATTGCGAAAAACATAATTTGAAATCAAGATGTCAAAATTCAAATTAATTTTATTTTTATTTATTTTATTTATTTTTTTTCTATTTCACATTATTTGTGTGGTTAGATTAATGAACGTACGAAAGCTTACTAACTTCAACGATATTTGAGGCAAACAAAATGTGACGTGACAGCGTCGTTATGTTGTGATTACGATCTGCGTAGCCAGGTTAGGTTTGCCCCAAAAAATATAAATTTAGTTCAGACCTTCGATTCAAAGAGAAGTAAAAAAGTGAACACCAATGAAAATGTTGCTACTGGCCACCTGGCGAATGAATAATTTTTTGACGGTCTCTATCATCGTTGAAGAAATAATCATTTTCAATGTCCAAGTTTATTGTCTAACTGTTTGGTTCGTACTAATGTTTTCGATATTAAACACAGATTGAAATTGTAGGTAAAGAATTTTTTATATTAGTACCTTAGCACCTCGGCAGTAGCGTAACTATGGGGTGCAGCACCCCAGGCGAACTAAAGAAATTGCACCCCCCCCCCCATGGGAAGTCACCGGAGGTCCTTGTAACCTTCAAAAAAATTCTTTTTTTCTTTGGAATATTCAGATTAAATGATTCGACAAATAGGAGGCAGCATTGTTATTTTTTTTTCTAATTTTCTTTTTTAGAATGAGTTTTAATGATGCTCAATGTTCCTTCTCAGTAGATTCTTGCGAGTTTCTTTTTTTTTTTTTTTTAATTTCGCTTTTTCAAATTCTATAATAAAATAAAAACTTTTTATTTTTTATTTATTTATTTTTTTTAAAATTATATATCAGTCGAAATGTCGCCCCCTGGCTGCTGCGCCCCTGGCGAGAGTCACTCCTGCCAACCCCTCGGTAATAAAATGAAATGTGTATTTTGGGTAATTTGCGTTTATTGTGGCAATTCACTTGAATAAGAAAACAGAACATCTTTCTTGCAAATGGCTACTTCTGTATGTGTGTATGTCCGGGATAAGCTTCAAAACTACTGGACGGATTTTAACCATTTTTCCACCATAAGTAGCTATATTATCAGAAAACAACTTAGGCTATAATTTATTTCTAAAAAACTTAGTTTAAAAAAATAATGGAAAACAGTAAAATTCATGTAATTTCCCCATTAAATAATTAAATACAAAACCAATTACGAAAATTCGTTGCCTTACAACAGCATTCTTAATAGTAATCATAATGAAAATTTTCAATCAAGATTTCTCAAGAGCAAACATGAATTTAAAGTCATTTAAATGTTCAAAAACTCTACTTTTTGAACACTTGGGAAACATAGTACAGAGCTTCCTTTTTTGTGTGTGTGTGTGTGTGTGTGTGTGTGTGTGTGTGTGTGTGTGTGTGCATGGGTGTTGGTGTGTATTATTTTTTTAATAAAGCTCACTTTTTTTTGTGATCTTTGTTTTTGTTAGTTTATATTTTGGAAATTCTTCAAATTTTTATATGCTTAAAATTCGTGCTTTCGTTTCTAACTGAATACTATTTCGTTCTTTATACTTATTGCTATTTTACTTTTATGGATAAGGAAGAAGCTAAATTTTTAATCACGTCAAAGCGGTGTGTTTTGAGTTCTTTCAAATAAAATAGAGAATGAATGAAAGTAGCGATTGTTTCTCACAATTATTACTGACCAAGGCAACGCCGGATACTTTTGCTAGTATTCTATAAATTAAGCACAGTTTACAACTTCAAATAAAATTTAGGGCCTTGCGTTGAATCTTTCCTTTATATTTAAAAAAAAAAAAAAACATTTCAATATTGTTTTAATGAAGAGATTAGCACTAGAATAAATTACCAAATGCTTTGTAAGAGGGTAACTTTTTTTTTTTTCATTTTCATGGGTGCTTTAGAGAAGGGCTTTTACAAAAAAGAAATAAAATAATATTTTTCTCATTCTTTGAACGTGAGGGAATGTTCTAAAAAATTGAAAATACTTGAGTATTTTTTACAAAAACACATTTAAAAGACCGCTTCATGGAACATTCCAAAGAGTCTGAGTGGCAACATAAGGTTAGTCGTTAATGAACCGCATGAAATGGTTGTTTTTTTCGGTATTCATTGATAGATCCACCGAAGTCACGTTGCAGTGTCTTTCGAGTTCAAAAAATTATTGAGCTATGAAATGAAAATGCTAAGAGTTATAATTTCAGAGCAGTGGCTTTTTCTTTGAAGGCGGGGGGGGGGGGGGGGGGGAGTGTTATAGATTACATAACAAGAAAAAAAAACGAAATAGGTTTCCTATTTTTTAAATGTATGTAAGGAAATGCAGTAAAAAGTGTTTAAAAATGAAGGTAAAGATTTTCGCTCATCCTCGGTCATTCTGACAAAGTACCCCATACAGCAATAGTATTCTAAAACAAAAAATATAAATAAAATTTCTTGTAAAAGCTTAGTGCATTTCTGCAGCAGTGAAAATCAAATCACTACCGGAGAATATTTGTTACATACTGGAATGAAATATGATATGGTGTTCAAGTAACGTAAAGTAACAACGTCTTACTTTACGCAGAAAAAAGAAATAGCCAGAGCGCAAAAAATATATTGCAGGTGAAAAAAAAAATATGCAAAACGTTCCTGAAATCGATTTTTAAAAAATATTTTCCCACCTTTACACATAAAGTTGAGATTGATGAAAAAATTCGTTAAATCAATGGATAAAAAGGGTGTAGATTTCAGTATTTGCAGGAACAGTTCCCATCACCCATTTATGCAAAAATTAAGGCGGGTATTTTCCTTGAACCACAGATAAGAAAGCTTATGAAGGACCAAAATTTGGAAAACTAGTTTAAGTGATTTAGAAAAAACAGCATGGATTGATTTTTAAAATGTTGTGACACAGTTCTTAGGAAATAAGGAAAGTCCTGATTATAAAAAATTAATGTAAGACATGTTAGAAAGTTGCAAAAAATTAGGAGGTTCAACGTCACTGAATCCCCCCCCCCCTCCCCCTGAGAGTATGGGAGTTGTGAGCGACGAACATGGAAACCGCTTCCACTAGGATATTTCTGCAATTTAAGCGGAATGTAACGGACGGAATACTCCTAATTACTGCTCGGGATTACTGTTGGAATCTTATTAGAATGTTATATCTTATTTAAGTTTGTGTTAGTGCCAATAATAAAGCATCCGCAGTTAAGGCATTAACAGCTACATAAATTATGAAATTTAGGATATTTTTTTTGAAGTATCAAAAATCTCTTCTATTCTTCTACAACTTTTTAAACTGTATATATTTTTTGTGTTTTATACTAGTTTTAAGCTTTGTAATTGTTTGTAAAATGGTAAATGACAAAAATATTGCACCTGTATTGAATAAATGTCATTAAAATGAGAAAAATTCTATAAAATTTGAAAGATGCTTAAAATTTTTCTGCGGTTATTCTTTGTCAATTAGCAAAACAAACAAGATCAATTAAAAAAACAATAATACTTGTCATTGAGAAGAATTAAACATTCGCTTCCGAAAAAAAGAGCGTAGATTAAAAAAAAAAAATTAATTTGAATTCTTGAATTCAAATTATGTTTTTCGCAATCATGAGTGTGTGTATGTATGTAGGTGTGGGGGGGGGTATGTGTGTTTGTGTGTAGGGGGTATATGTGTTTGTGTGTAGGGGGTATGTGTATGTGTGTAGGCATGTGTGTTTGTGTCTGCGTGCAGGTATGAGTGTGTGGGTAGTTGTGTGTATGAGTATTTGTGTGTGGGGGGGGAGGTATGTGTATATGTGTGTAGACATATGTGTTTGTGTCTGCGTGCAGGCATGGGTGTGTGGGTAGTTGTGTGTAGGTGTGTGTGTGTGTGTAGGTGTCTGTATGTGTGTGTATGTGTTTGTGTGTGTGTATGTGTTTGTTTGTGTGCGTGTGTGTGTGTGTGTGAGTGTGTAGTTGTGTATGTATGCGCGTGTGTGTAGGATATGGATGCAACCTGGAGACTGTTTTCGCTAAACGAGCAGCATCGTGAAGAGCCGGTCGACGGTGATGCTGCAGAGGGTGCTGGCAGGAAAATAAAAGCACTTCGAAAAATGATGCATCTCTTTTTCGTCAGCAAATGACAATGACATCAGAGACACTACGTGCACGGGTATAGTGTCACATCGCATTGACATTAGAATAACCGTGCAGCGCGGGTTTAATGTCACATGACAGAGGTTACGGCGTAATTATTGATATTGGAAAAAATATCCATACCTGCTAATTGTAATTTAAAATCTTCTCTCTTAACCCCGTGAGAGCATTGCATGTGTTTGTATGTCTTGATTTCCGACTTAATTGTGAGCTCAACTCATTTTCACGGAAACGGCATTTTTTTTAATGAAAATTACTACTAAAGGCAACGAAGTTTACAAAGGAAATTGCTGCATGACGAGCAGTAATTGGGACAAAGAGCTTCACCTGGTTGAATGCGTAATCGGGGCCGCCGAGACTCAAGACGCCGCACAGTGGGGCGAAAACGCCAAAAAGCACTTATAGATGGATTCTTTTTTCCTATATTAAACCAATTGAGGATTAATAAATTTGCACAGCCCTACCTCTTAGGCAATCAGAACTGGAAATTTAGAGCCCTTCGTCCACTACAAAGCTGAAGGGAGCCTTTAGAAAGTACCATGAGTGCGGCAATTTACAAAAATTGCTTTTAAGCAATCTATTATATATATATATATATTTTTATTAAAGGCGGGTATATTTAATTTCTCTCGTGTCCAACGATAGGAGTAGGACGAAAAAAATGAGTAATCGAATTCTCAAACCGAAAATCGGTTTTGATAAGCACCGAAAACTTGGGACTTCAAGGTTTTTTTGTTTCAAAACACTCTACGAAAAAATGTCCTCTTATGTCCTCTTAGAAATTAATATTAATTACTCATAAATGGGCTGGAGAAAGACTCTGAAAAGGAATTAGCTGCGTAAACCTGCGAACTTTGGACCCTGAACCCCAACAAATCGAAAAAAATTCCATAAAAATTAATTTGAATTTCGACATCTTGAATTCAAATTATGTTTTTCGCAATCACGAGTGTGTGTATGTAGGCGTGTGTGTTTGTGTGTGGGGGGTATGTGTGTGTGTGTACGGGTTATGTGTATGTGTGTGCAGGCATGTGTGTTTGTGTCTGTGGGGGGGGGGGGGTATGTGTAAGTGTGTGTAGGCATATGTGTTTGTGTCTGTGTGCAGGCCTGAATGTGTGGGTAGTTGTGAGTATGTGTGGGTGTCTGTATGTGTTTGTATGTGTGTATATGTTTGTGTATGTGTGTGCGTGCGTAGTTGTGTATGTATGCGCGTGTGTGTAGGACGTGGATGCAACCTGGAGACGACTTTCGCCAGAGGTGCAGCATCGTGAGGAGCCCGTCGACGGTGATGGTGCGGAGGGTGGCGGTGGGAAAAATCAAAGGAACGCCAAAAACAATCAAGTGAGAACAATAAGCAATCGTGATTGCTCAATAACAAGTCTGTGTAAAAAAAGCAAGCGAGAGAGGTTTAAAAACATTTTTAAGCGCTATTTGGCGTTTTCGCCCCATTGTGCGCCGCCCATTAAACATAGAAAACTTATACCACTACGATTCCAAGAAGAACCTCCTCAAAAGCCAGAACACTAGTTTCCGACGAGGCTGACATGGCCTCTCGTGGGCCCTATTTATCTTTATCTTTGGGCGATTTTCGAAAAAATGTTCCGTGCATAACGCTAAGTTTTTTATTTTTTCCAGCTAGTCAAAGCTTTCAAAAAATAATGCTGTTGGGGAACAATACATATTTTAATATACTATCAAAGCATAACAGTTAATCTCATATTCAATGAATAGTTACTTGAATAAAATAAAATACTTAGCGTTACGCACGGTACATTTTTTCGAGAATCGCCCCTTTACTAATAATAAAGCTGAAAGTCTGTGTCTCTGGGTATCTGAATGTCGGGATGTCTGTTACACGCATAGCGCCTAGCCCGATCGACCAATTTTCATGAAATTTGGCACAGAATTAGTTCGTAGCTTAGGGGGGAGTTCCTCGAAGCGATTTTTCAAAAATTCGATTTTGTTCTTTTTCTATTCCAATTTTAAGAACATTTTACCGAGCAAATTATCACAACGTGGACGAATTAATTAACAAATTATCGTAACGTGGAACCGTAACAAGAGGGCGAGCAAATTAATATAGCAAATTGGCAGGAAATTCATCATCCATTATTTGTAAATATACAGGCGAACCAAATGACCTTATAATTTTCTACTACGGGCAAAGCCGTGAGGGTAAAGCTAATAATTACATAAAAGCTGATCTTGATTGAAAAATTGCTGCATCACAAAACACTATCGCAAACAACGTTTTTTATTTCGGGCGCGGGGAGGGGGGGGGGCTAACCAGGGGCGGACTGGACTTCTCCCCTCGAACTTTTTTTTTCGTTTTATTTTATTTAAGCCCTCGAACGTGCACGCTTTCAGTTTTTATTTATTTACTTATTTATTTATTTTGTACCCTCGAACCTGTGTACCTTTTGATTCATTGCGCCCTCAAACCTGTGCACTTTTTTTTTTTGGCGCCCTTTTGGAGTCATGGTTGACGCCCTCTTGGAGAACTCTGTCCTCGCCTGAGGCTAACAAATCTTACCCGTAAGTGAATAACATACAATATGGTTTAAACTGAATGTACGGGATGTAACTCAAATATTCTTCTCTGGTTGAGCCCCAGCTACGCAAACCTTTTCCTGTCGATATCGCCTTTTCATGGAGGTCAGACACACAGGTGTTCTGCTCTTAAAAGAACATTTGTCCCTTCCGCTTTAAGAAAACGTAAAATTGCGATTGGAATAGACCAAACAAGGTATACACACATATTCATTTGTCTTTTGATGCATGTATCTATGCAGGGGCGCGCACAGAAATTTTAGGGCCCGTCACGAATGACTTTTATGGCCCCCTCCATATTGTTTACCTTACGTCCTACTGTCCGACCTCGAAAGCCGCGACTAGCACCGTTGAACGGTTCTATGTTAAAAAGGGGTGAAAGCTTGAGTAAGAAAATGCACTATGGCAGCATTTCTGCTTTACCGATAAGGAAGGGGAATGAACCTAAAAAAAAAAAAATCCTCAACTCAAACCAACACCTCTAATAAACGAAACCAACGGAAAACAAAACGAAACAAAACAAAACAAATAAATCCCCTCACATTCGTTATCTCTCTCATCAATATCTCCCCTATTTTGATAAAATCGGAAGAGACCTGACGCATGCACAAATTCGAGGAAGGTCGCGGTTTAAAATATCAAACAGTACATAAATTTCACCCCTCTTTTTGAAAATCTCGGGTTCCCTTTAGGCTCAGGAACAGGCCAACAGGTGTCTTTTCTCCCCTTCCCATGTGTACGCCCCTGTTAATAGAGTCATATTATACAAAAAAAAAGGGGGGGGGCTAAAATCGCAAAGCACGATGTAGTTCTGATTTTATAATATGTTGTTTGGGTCAGTTAGGGTCGTATAAATCTAAATTTTCAGTTTTCAAAATCCTGTGCTCGCTGCATTATTCGCGAAAAACTGCGAAATTTTCGGACTTTTTTTGGTTTTTCCTTTTTAACTTCTAAACTATCCAACTTTTGATGTTAAATGTGAATACCCGTTTTAAAGCACATTAAATGTTGAACAATTTGAGCTCAAGTGACGCTCGGTGCGACATATAGTTTAGATATATCGTACTTCAAAAATTGAACATTTTTGGCAAAAAAAATATATATATATTCTTTGACCAAAATTCAGGCCAAATATTGACATAAATTCTAACTCAACAAGAAAAAACTGGATATACTGTTACGGTAAATTTGATTGGCTTTCATTTAAGCCAAAAACGAAGTCTGTAGAATTAATAGTTCTTTTGCAATCGCAAAACAAACAAATAATCGGATAATTCGATTTTTGAAGAAATGAGAGAAAACACTTCTCAGTACAAAATGAAAGATCCTATTCAAAAAACAAAAAAGAAATGTTGCAAAGACTGTTATAATGACACTTTAGTGTGTGTTTATAAATGTTACCTGTGTTGGGGAAACATGCCGATTACGAAAAAGAAAAAAAAAAGGCCAATAGTTGACAGCCTTATGCTTGTAACGAATATATTCCTTCTCTTACGCATCTATACCTTTCACATTGATGAATTTTCAGCCGCATTCCGTTTTTCGACTGGAGAGTAACCTACTACCTAATAGAGAAAAGTTTTGAGACCAGACAAATTTGCAATGAGATTCAATTATCCGAAGACGGGCGAGCAGAGAAACAAAGAAAAAATAAAAAATAAGAGTTCACTTATTACTTTTTTCAAAAGAAAATGAAACTGTCCATGTTCATCATGTAAAACATAAAACTTCAATGGAGAATAAAGAATGAAAAAAACCTCCCTCTGTACACCTTAAGTGCAAAATTATCGAATGACTATACTTATTGAAAAATCCTTCAAGCAGAAAGAATGAAAAATAGGGATACAACTGGAAATATTAACCAAAATGTTTCCATTTTTTTGCAGGTCTCGATTTCCACGCAAAAAATGCTCCGCTATATATACAACAGATCTGAAAAAGGGAATGTATTCAAAAGATTTTATGTGCACTGAGAGAAACTTCAGGGTTCATGCGAATCAATAAATTTTCGCCTAGTTAGTGAGCATACTTGGGAAATGAACAGATTCTAATGAAACTAATGGAAAACCAAAAAAAGAAAGAAAAATTCCTAGTTGTAACAAATTAAGAAATTTGCCTGTGCGGTTTTTCGCTGAGTTTAATGAAATCTATTTATGTCAAACTTTATTGGAGGACTGGGGTATGACTCTGGAACGATCTAGACCAATATGATAATATTTGACTTCTCAACATCAGAGTGCCCCAGAAGAAGTGATTTTCCAAATCGTGTAATAAACGACACGTCGATAATGAGTTGTTCCCTAGGTTTGAACTTGAGGGCATTGAAAAAAAGAAAAAACAACAATAGAAACAAATTGAAACATTATCTGAACCGCCATCGAAAAAAGTACACCTCAACAGATCGTGATCGTTGACGGAGGGCATGTGGATCTACTTGGGGTTGTTATTTGCTGTTTTTGTCTCAGACATTCAAAATATTTCCTTCCCGAAAAGTGACGAAGTTCAATTAATTTGTAATTAGCTTTATAATTTTTGTTTCAACCAACGAAAAATGGAGCAGCTCTTAGATTCGTATTCTTTCTTCAAGCAGTTACTGGATTTGATGTCACATATTCCCATGTCTAGCTAAGAAAAACAAAACTGTGCGGTGTTTTTCAAAGGAACCGGTCTTGGGTTGACAAGGCCACCGTAGCTTTCCTTCTTGAAGTGAGTCATGAAGCTTTAGCCGAAGTTGCAAAGATGGACCTAGTTGTTTTGTCGGAAAAAAGGCATCCACCGATATCTTACGGCAGTATACAATTCCACCTGTTCTTCTAAGTAGCATGTAATGCAACTGCGAACCGTCTTTGTTAGTCTTCAACGAAAAGAGTAGCTTCATTCCATTCGTATCGCAGGTAGCGACAAGTAAACAAATGAGGACAACAACTGAGGTAAACAACTGAGGAGAAGTATGCCGCATAGTGGAGTTGGTCGAAGACCAATATAAATTTTGAGATTGGTTCGTCACCAATCACAACATTAAACGAACTAGCCTCACCCGTCCTTTTCAGATTTTTCTCATGTTTGTGCAAGAAAGGATATATGCTGTTGTTGCAGAGCTGATCTTAACTGAGCAGCTTTGTGCAATCTGCCACTTTAAAACACATCCCACAACATGTTTGCAATTTTATTCGACAAGAATGAGAAAAAGAAAAATAATAAAACGAAAAAAATCGACCTATGACTACCTTCTTTTTTTCAGCTCGAGAGTACGATCGTACCCATCAAGGGCACTATAAAAACCAAGGCACTAAGTGTAGTTAATTGTTATAGTAATGAAACTAACATGTAAGCACCCTTTTGAAATCATTGTGTTTTCATTCTTTTGTCCAGATTTCTTTTATTCTAATAGGAAGTTTTTAAAATCTTTGTTCAAAAACATTATCTATTCAAAATCAAACTCGGTAGGTAACTTTCAAGTCGAATAACGAAATGTGGCCAAAAATACATCAATGTGAAAGGTATGTAGATACGTAGGGAAGGAATGTTTGCGTTACCTGCATAGGACAGTCAACTATCGACCTATTATATTTTATTTTTCATGACTGCCATGTTTCCCCAACACAGGTAACTTATATAAACACACACTGGAGTCTTATTATATCATTCTTTGTTCCCTCTTCAGAACAGGATCTTCCATATTGTCTTGAGAAGTGTTTTGTCTCATTTCTTCAAAAATCGAATTTTCCGATTTTTTTTTTTTTTTTTTCGATTGTAGAGAACTATTGAGTCTACAGACTTCGTTTCCGGCTTAAATGAAAACCAATTAAATTTTTTGTAACAGTATATCCAGTTTTTTTCTTGTTGAGTAGGAATTTATGTCGATATTTGGCCTGAAATGTAATCAAAGCATAAATTTTTAATTTTTCGCCAAAAATGGACAATTTTTGAAGTACGATATCACCTGAACTATGTGTCGCACAGAGCGTCACTTGAACTTAAATTGTTCAACATTTAATGTGCTTTAAAACGGGTACTGTCATTTAGTATCAAAAGTTGGATAGCTTAGGAGATAAAAAGAAAAAACTAAAACAAGTCCAAAAATTTCGCAGTTTTTCGCGAATTACGCAGCAAGCACAGGTTTTGGAAAACTGCAAACTTAGGTTTACACTACCCTAGCTGACCCAAACAACATATTGAAAATTCAGAACTATATCGCACTTTGCGATTTTAATGTCTAATATGGCTGGACTATGTATCTATGTACTATGTAGAAAACATGTTTTGATTTTACAACCTGGAAAACGAATATTCAAAATGTTTAAGTCTCCGTTGGAAACTTAGTTTTATTTTTCAATAATGGGGTACAGTCCATCATTTGGGCGATCAGGGAGAGAGGGTAAGTCTCCCCCTTTGAATTCAGAAACATAACGTAAAAAACATTTTGTGTGTAATTTTTTTTTCCTTGAAGATGAATGGATTGTGTGTACTTTGCTCCCCCCCCCCCTCCCCACTCTCCAAAAAATGTTTGAAATGACTCGCCTGGATTGGAAGTAGAGGGCCGAGTCTAAGCTACCCAGAATCCTTGACCTGGAGCCTTTCACTGGTCTTATAGTGAAGGATTGTAACGAACTTAAACCCTTTCCAAAAAGAAAAACAAAATCTGGTTGCATCTCTGTCTATTCGTGACTCGCTATTTTTCGAATAAAAATTTTCCCAAGGATTCTGAATAAATATTTAGATTGTAAAGAAAAAGTAGTAACTTGTATGTAAATATTTTCTCTGTTACGTGATTGAAAACTTCACATCAATGTTTCCAATTTTCCAAAATAAAATAGAGAAATCGGCAGAGTAAAGAAATGTATGCCATTTAATTTTAGTCAAATGATTGCGCTTTTGGTGCTGTTCGTCATTTTATCTAACACTGAAAGCATTTCCTTTGTGACATCGTGCCCTCTATTGCTTCTGATAGGCTCGAGGTCGTGGAGCAACCTTGGCGAGATCACGTTATTGGCGACGTGATTTCTGGCGTGAGCAAGCCACTCGATTGCCGGACTGAAAAGACGTCCAGGAAGTTTCGGAATCGAGATTTCTGCGAAGAACGGCTTTTCACCATCAAAACGAGCATCAATCACGTCCCAATCATTTGGAAGTTGCTTCACCGTACTCTGGAAAATTCAAACGATTACTGCATAAATGAAGGCACTTAATGTTTATTGTCCTAAACAAGGCTTGCCAGATTTCTGAAATGTTCAACCGGGACACCGGAAGAGAAACCTCCCCCCCCCCCCACGTGCGAGGATTGAAAAGGGTTCACACCCTCAGCTGATTTTTAGAGTGTTTTAGAGGATAGTTCGTTCCTAATGCTATGACTAAATGGGTACTAAATTATAAACCAAAACCAGGAGTATTAATACATGATCCAAGCAGATAAATTTCAACATTTTATTTCTTACATGTTCCTATCTTCAAGTTACTTAAGTAAGTAGAAAAAAATTGAACAATATTTAAATGCACTTTTCATTGGCTAGAACTCTTTTGGTTTTAATTTTCCTGTAAAATCCTTCACAAGTTAATTCAATATTAATGTTACAAAGAACAGAGTCATTATCCTAAATCAGGGCTGTCCAACTGCAAAGAGCCCACGGGCCAGAATTCCGGTCACTGATCACCTGGCGGGCCGCAATTTGAAAACGTTGAACAAAAACCTCTGACCTCTTAAACAATAACAATTAATAGTTGAATTATTAATTATGAAACAATGAAACAAAAGGATTATAAAACAATTTGCTTACATTTCACGGGGAAAACTGAGGCCCATCCGCCTTCTTTACAAGGGCAGGAATATCAACATCGATGCATTTTAACATCGATGCGGGTCACACAATATGTGTTGGCGGGCCGCATACGGCCCGCGGGCCGCCAGTTGGACAGCCCTGTCTTAAATAGTCCTTCACAGTTAATTATTTTTAAACTTTTTTGGTCATCTATATTTAAATTTATCTTTTTCCGGGACGCGAAGTAAACCGGCTGGGACACCAGAATTTTGTCTCAAAAGCGGGACTGTCCCGGTCAAACCGGGACGTCTGGCAAGCCTATCCTAAACTAAAGGAGGTTAAGTTTTTCCCTGAGCTCTGTAGCAGTAAGGTCCAGGGGCGGACTGGATCCCGCAAGAGGATGCCAACCTTGACTCCCAAAAGGCTCACAGTTTCGAGGGGGGGGGGGATACAGAAAAGACAGACGTACAGATTTGAGGTTGCTATAAAGTTACCGAAAACGCACAGGTTTCAAGGGCGCAAAAAAACAAAGGCGCACTGCTCAAGTTTGAGGACGCAAAAGTAAAAAAAAGGAAAAATAATTTGAATTTTGACATCTTGAATTCAAATTATGTTTTTCGCAATCACGAGTGTGTGTATGTAGGCGTGTGTGTTTGTGTGTGGGGGGTATGTGTGTTTGTGTGTAGGAGGTATGTGTATGTGTGTAGGCATGTGCGTTTGTGTCTGTGTGCTGGCATAAGTGTGTGGGTAGTTCTGTATATGAATGTTTGTGGGGGGGGGGGGTATGTGTATGTGTGTGTAGGCATATGTGTTTTTGTGTGTGGGGGGAATGTGTATGTGTGTGTAGGCATATGTGTTTTTGTCTGTGTGCAGGCATGAATGTGTGGGTAGTTGTGTGTATGTTTTTGTGTGTGTGTGTGTGTGGGTGTCTGTATGTATGCGTGTGTGTATGTGTTTGTGTATGTATGTAGGTATATGTGTATGTGTTTGTGTGTGTATGTGTGTGTATGTGTGTGCCTGTGTGTAGTTGTGTATGTATGCGCGTGTGTGTAGGACATGGATGCAACCTGGAGACGGCTTTCGTAATAGGAGCAGCATCGTGAGGAGCCCGTCGACGGTGATGGTGTGGAGGGTGGCGGTGGGAAAAATCGAAGGAACGCCAAAAACCGTCAAATGAAAGCAATAAGCAATCGTGATTGCTCAAAAAAAGGCGCACATGTTCGAGGGCACAAAAAAAAAAAAAAAAAAGCTGAAGTCGCACAGGTTTACGGATGAAAAAAATAACCGAAGATGCACAAGTTTCAGAGCAGAAAAAAAAACCAAAGGAACACAAGGTCACAAAGAACAAAAACCGAAGGCTAGCAGGCTGGAAAAGGCTCGAAAAAAAAGAAAGAAAAAAGAAAGGGTGAAAAAAAAACGAAGGCGCACAAGTTCGAGGGCGCACCTGCCCTCGAATCCCTGCTCTGCTGCTCCTATCCTTTGCATCGCATACGCGCAGTCCAGTAAAAAGAGCTACTTTGCAATAAAATGTATGTTCGTGCAGGTGTCTAAAATCGGTAAATGTCCCGTTTAGAGGAAAAAAATAAATGGTCACCTTAGTCAAGCAAGACATTTCAACCCTACTTGTTTCTCCTTGTACTCAGCGCCCATAACGCTTCAAAATGGAAAGCTATTTTTTTCGCCACAAACTTTCACTCAAGATAAGTTTCTCGGAAATCATCATTAGGTCATCTCGTGTTCCTATTTACCAAGAACATTTCTCTAATTGTGTCTATAATTGCATACAATGTATCACTTTGAACGGAATAGAGACCGGCATCAGCATAAAATCTGCATCCGGCTGGTTTATCGGTCATTCCACCGGGGACACTGCTTCCCAGAAATCCTTCCCGAGTCTACTTCTGGATTAAACGATCGGCTTCTGCTGTAATTAACCGTAGATAATACACATCATAAAAACTGGAAATTAAGTATTCTCCTGTTTCCTGTCCTGCAATTCGGCATTATAAATTAAGAAGTTTTTGACTTATCTTCTTCATTAAAAAAACAAAAAAAAAAAAAAAAAAAAATGGCAATCGCAGAACTGACTGACAGAAGCTCTGATTTTATTGAATAAGATAAGCTTAAAAAACTGAAGGTATATTGAAACAACATTTCAAATTACGTTTCAGTCAAATTTATCTATTCTAGAGACTGCCTTTATACAAAATTTCCTGAATGGGTTCGAACCGATTTATTGTTAAAGCGATTTCGCCATGGAGGTTCGTTTCAGGTGAATAGTTAAACGAGAAAACTTTAAAGTTTTCGGAATGGAACGTTTTTTTTTTTTTTTTTTTTTTCAGTTTACTCCCAACGCTAATGTAGATAAGAAGCATAGCTCTAAAAATGCGCAAAATGAAAATAATAAGAGCATGACTGAAATATAGATAAAACAAAATTAATGCTTCAATGAATTTTTATAAAAACTAATTTCGCCCGTCTATCTACCTATACCAACCTCAATAGCTTTGAGAAAATTGTTCAAGGCGAAAAAAAAACTACCCCCCCCCCACCCACCCACCCCCCAAAAAAGATCTTCTACGGGACTCTTCATTTCTATGTTTGTCTTTATTGAACATTGGTTCGATTAATTTCCAGCAATTTGAAAAGGAAATTTTTTTTTTACATTAGGCTCCATGAACAAACTTGGATTACACATAAATGCAGATCTAACAAGCGGATATATTCGAACGATATCAGAAAAGTTTTTAAAATAGAATTATAAAATACATTTGAGGCAGTGAGAAGCAAAGGGATGTACTGTCCACTTCTGGAAGTTGAGTTTATAGCCTTGAGCAAGTCCATTTATTTCAAAGGAGAACAACCAGTAAGAAGCGTAATTGTTAGGCGCACAGTTAGGCTACTATTGCAACCCTTTAATGGGCCAGCAAGCTGCAGTCCTCGGCTGGAATTGACTGAGCTGGCGGTGTATTTCATATATTTCTGCCTTAGCCCTGGCTACAGGGCGGTAACTTACTGAATATACCTGCCTTGCCTGCAATATTCGAGTTGAACCGAACCATTGTTTCGGTCACTCGTCTGGTCAGTGCTAATTCTGTATTAGCTACCAGTTTGTTTGGCACTCTTGGCTTCCTTAAGAGGTTTTCCGCCTCCAGCTCAGTTGGTCCTATGCCGGGCTGTTAACTGTTGAGTGCTAATAAGCACGAAACTGCAGTCCTCGGCTGGAATTGACTGAGCTGGCAGTGTATTTCATGTATTCCTGTTCCGCTTGCTAATTCTTACCTGAATTATATTTTTCGCCAAATGGCCAATAACACTGTAAACTAAAGTCGCAAGTTCTTAAGCCGTTTTTCTTCATCCCTATTTCAACAAATAGTTCGGGCAGTGGAGCTCAACTTGCCATAAATGGACAGTACCTAAGTCCTTCAGTACTTAAGTCCCTCAGTCCCTCAGTACTAAGTACTTAAATTTTGAGTAAAACGCATTTAAAGATAAGGTCCTAGATCGGCTTTTCTTGAAAAACTTTTCTAAATCAAGCAGCACAACAGCACCTACCAGGGCTACTGGTGCAGTAAAACCTATGAAGTTGACCACCCTTGTAAGTTGACCACCTGTCTAAGTTGACCGCTTTTTTCAAGCACGGAATTAGCCTCTATCATATAAATCAACCTCTGTAAATTGACCACCTGTTTAAGTTGACCACTAAAGTAGTGCACCGCGAGTGTTCGACTTACACAGGTTTCACTGTACTATCTTTTGTATCAAGACAGAGGAGAGGTTCACCTACCATTTGTACTGGTTATTTCCAAATTTTTAATTTTGCCACTTACATCCCTTTGCTTCTCACCACGGGCGTGCACAGATGGGGAGAATGGACACCTGTTGGCGAGATTTTTAAAAATAAGGGGTGAAATATATGTAGATGCATAGGGGAAAATAATTTGGAGGGGGACCCGTAAAAGTTATTTGTGGCGGGCCGTCCACGTTCCTGCTTCTCACAGCATATAACTAAAGGATTTTTTTTTTTTCATTGGTTATTAAAAAGCATTTTTAGAGAATTAAAAAGAAGTTTTTAACATTATCTTTCACAGCAGAAATTCAATTTTTTTTTAATCTAAAAGTGCGATAAATACTTAAAGTTACATTTTAGTGCTAAAAATGGGGAGCATTGCAGAGATTCTAAACATATTTTTTTAGTTGTTTGTTTCGGGAAATAGAAAAAAAAATGCAATAAACAAAAACTAAAATAGGTTTATTCTTAGACTTAACATGAGTGAACGATTCTGTGAATTTAAATCGTATAATTTTGTTATTTATTAAAGCCGCAAACGATTTATTTTTGATATAAATAATGTTTGAATTTTTTTATTTCCTTTTTTTTTCTTTAATTTTGTAACATTTTTTTCATCTAGTGATTAATAACTAAAATGTTTTGAGGTAATCAAGAGTTGTATCTTCAACATTAATTGTTTAATATCTCGCCCGTTATAGGCAAGGTTCTTTACGTACGTCATTTTTGATGTCTTGAATAACTAAATGTTTGTTTAGAACTATCATGATTACGAGTTCTATTTCTGATAGTGTTTAAAAGTTCAATTCCGAAGAGATGAGAATTTAACCGAACAAAAATCGAATGTTTTTTCTGATGCATATTGAACTATTTTGGCAGTACAGTTTCTTAAAAAATATTTCTCTTTCTCCACAGTGTTGTGACATATTTGTGTGTGAAAGACGATATTTTATGAAAATGTTTGTATTTTCCTCAAAACAAACCCACAGTCTGATCTTCCACGCATTTGTCAAGTAGATACTCTGATACCCAGGCAGTATTTTGAAGGTACTTTGATACTTCGGTACCTAGGAATGCAAGTTAGAAAAGTTTTCAAAATTCAAAAAAGCTTTCAAGAGTTCTAACTTTAAATTTAGAGTAATAAAAGTGCATTAAAGTGCATAAAAGTGCAATGCTACATTTCGACACTGCTCCCGTGATTTTCCAAGCATTTGTCATTGCGTGGTACAGGTTTTTGTATACCTATTCGTAGAAAATTGCCGCCTGTGTAGTCAACCATGGGGGTAACATGTTCTCTGAGCTCGTTATTGTGCCACAGACCACCTAGGAAAGACTTTAGACGCCGAAACAAATGAAAATTGCTGCGAGCGAGGTGGGGGCAGACCAGAGGATGTTCAAAAACGTCCCAGTCAAAGCCCGGTAAGAGTTCTCATGGTCGTCTACACAGGCGGCAAATTTGTACGAATAGGTATACAAAAACCTGTACCACGCTATGACAAATGCTTGGAAAATCACTGGAGCAATGTCAAAATATAGTGTAAGGGTGGTAAATTTTTGTACAATAAATGTCTTTGCTCTATCTATACTCGTTCTTTTTTTATTTCTAAACAGACTTTACTTTAAAAACAAGCCTCGTACTATCAAAGAACCCGTGCAACAGTGTACTAAAATATGAATTATAATAATCGCAGCTGGAAAATATATTTGAGGCACTGTGTCTGAGAAGCAAGGGATGTAGTGCCAAAATTAAAAATTTGGAGATAATCAGTGCAAATGGTAGGGGAACCATTTTCTGTTTTCGGACAAGAGATAGTACAAGTAGTCTTGGTAGGTACGGCCGGCTATACAGCATGATTTAGAAAAAAAAGTTTAATGAAAGCCTACCAAGGACTTTAAACGCGTACTTGTTACTTTGAACGCGATATATTCAAAACTTTAAAATGTCTACTTCCGTCCCTTTGCTTCACACAGCCACATTTGCCATTCAATGCGTCAAATAAAAAAATAACAATAAGTTATTTTAATTTTCTAGGAGAAATATGGAATGAACAACTATCCGGGCAACTCTGGGCAATAACGAGCTGATGTGTGCATCACATGACTTCCTTTTACTGTAATTTAATGTCATTTTCTCATTATTGGCAGTTTTAATATGATTCAATAATTTACTCTCTAAATATCACCAACAGTGGCCAAATTAAAACCGGATTCAAAAAAAAAAAATTTTAATCGCCAAATCTGTCGCCAAGTTGGCGACAAAACTTCGTGGCCAAAAGCCTGGCGATATATCGCCAAGTGTCCGCCAAATTATAATACCACTTGAGTTTACATCGAAATTAACAATGATTTCCCCCCCCCCCAAAAAAAGGAACAAAAGATCCCCTTTGGAGCATACGAATGCAACCAAAAGGGAAGGTGCACAACTAGGCCCGAAAAGGAGTCTACGTACTAAATTTCAACTTTCTATGATATTCCGTTCTTGAGTTATGCGACATACATACACACATACGCTGACATGCACATACGCACATACATACGTACATACAGACGTCACGAGAAAACTCGTTGTAATTAACTCGGGGATCGTCAAAATGGATATTTCGGGTGTCTGTACGTTCCTAGGCACATATCCACGTGTGGTCGAGTTGAAAAAAAAAACTCAACATTCATTTGGGGGTGAGCAAAATGGAAATTAAGGCCGATTTTTGGGTGAAAATTGTTTCGCGAATACAATACTTCCTCTTTTGTAAAAGGAAGTAAAAAAGCAAATAAACAATCGAAACAGTTTTCTTGGCTCTGAAACAGAACGATCAAATTATTTTTTAAACGGGATAGCATATTGCTTAACCTTCATGGTAGAAACTATCATAAATACTCGCAACCCAAGAAATCTGTGCCAATGCCGCACCACTACAGATTATGCAAAATAAGACGATATTTTTAAAAAACGAACTGCCCACTCGTATCATATATGTTCCGCGGTTACAGCTTAGAATCATGAATGGGAATGACACTACGCGATGATTTAAAAGTCTTTCCTCGTAGCCATTTCCAACCAGCGAACCGTCTTTTACAGAAGGCAGATTTGTGCACATCTGTTTCCATGACGTCAATGCTGAACTTGATATTATCTGAGAAACCACTTTCTCGCTCAGCGTTGGCTCTTTTGGAATAAAGAGCGTCATTTACGTGCCCTTATCTCACCCTCATACCCATCACCATGCTCACAATACATCATTACAGCTCTAATTCCATTGATATAACTGAAATATTGGTTCTGTTTGAGTGTTCTTCTACGCATGGGTAGGTTCTAGAAGTTCCAAAACCATAAACTGCATCACGTATTGCGTTTAGTATTTTATAACCTTTGCGGGGGAACCGGAAAGAGTTAATTGGGAATTTTCCACACAATAAAGTATTTCATTTTGGCCTGAGATGATTGTTATGTAACCACCATTTTCAAGTGCGCCAAGTGAATTATTTTGAATTCATTTTTGAAATTTTCCTCTTTATAAACTGGGTAGCTGAATGAAGAAAATTTTAGCTCGTCGTAACGGAGTGAACCTCAAACTGAAGAAAAGAAAAACTCGCCCGAAAAAAAGGGCTTGATGCCTCATGAACACATGTCCGCAATAAGTTTCGCAATTTTTGCAGTTCAATGTTGAATTATTCATGACTAGTGGTACCCGCACGGCTTTGCCCGTAATAGAAAAACTAAGAGTTCTTTTGGTTCGCCTGTATATTTACAAATAATGGATGGTGAATTTTCTCGCCAATTGACTTGTACCCATGTTACGGTTCCACGTTATGATAATTTCGTATCTCGCCAGTTGGCTTGTGCCCATGTTGCGGCTCCTCGTTATGATAATTTCGTAAATTAATCTTCATATTTTTCTTGCAGAAGAAAAAAGAGGAATTCAGAACCCCACCGAGAAACTCAAAAGTTAAGTCAAAATTAGGAACGTTAGGTACTTTTTAGTAACGCTAATGGAAAAGAGACTTGGGCATAGTGCCTAGAAAGGGCAAAAGTCATTCTAGTCACTATAACTTGGGGCTCCCTCCTGATTTTTTATTTATTTATTTTTTTTTCAAAATTAAAATCAGTTTTATGCTTTCTTTGGTGTCGTTATGGGGTCGGGACTTCTCAAGGAAATTTTCCAAAATTGACGCGTTAAAAAATCAATTTTAGGCTACCTTTGATGACGTCAAAGACAATTGGGAACTTTCGGGAGCTCTCTGGAAATTTTTCGATGCGAAGTTTCAAAAACGCAATTGTAGAACTTTGGTGGCGTAAGCGGGGCCAAATGTTTCCAAAAATGGTGGGAAGTCAGATGACTCTCCCGTCTCCCCTTGAAACATTTTGAAAATGACGTCCTAAAAACGCGACTTTAGCCGTTGTTTGACGGACAACTATATGAGACAGAGTTCGGAGAGGGGGATTTCCCACCCGAAATCTTTTTCGAAACTGTTGCTCATATTAAGCTCTTCATAAGGGCTGGGCGATATACCGATATAACGTCATATATCGATACATATCTACTACCACGATAACGATATTTAGATTTCTATCCGTCTGATATATCGCTGGAAAAGGAAATACGGGACTAAATTATGGAGAAATGGAAATCCTGATTTAAAAATACATAATCTTTCACAGTTCGGTGTGATGGGCAAGTGCTTGAAATGTCAAGAAATTATCTGCATTCTCCAAACAGTTATTTAATATTTAATTTTTAAGTATAACAAAAGGGAAAATTAACTACGCTGTCGAAGGTCAAGGTGGACCCCTTGTCAGTTTGGTCTCCAGATTCCCTCCCCCTATACTCAATCAAACTCAATATTAGGCTAAAAGATGAGATGTGAAGGGATAGTGTGGGCGTTATCCCTTGTAAATTTTTTAGATTCAAGGCCTAAAACAGCACTTTTGGGCTGTTTGGTGACGTTAAGGGAGAGGGAGGTTCGGATGCTCTTCCAGAAAAATGTGACATTTATTGGGGATTAAGCAAAGCAATTTTAAGCTGTCTTCGGTGAGGTCTGAATTGTTCGATCTCAAAGCACATCTTGAAGCTATCTTTGGCAACGTTAGACAGCGAAGAGGGGGGAGGGAAGAGAGTTGTTGAAACGGAGCCCCTAAAAACGCTGTTTTAGGCTGTGTCTGGTCAAGTTAAGAGAGAAAGGGATGGTAAGCGGTTCTCCTACAGATTTTTTTTTTTAAAATTAAAGTCCTGAAAATGCATTTTAAGCTTTGTGGCAGTAGGAACGAGCGTAAAGGTCGGGGGAAGTTTCCTAATTAAAAGTTTTAGAAACGCAAATTTAGGGTCTCTTTGGTTTCTCAAAGGGAGTTTATAACTCCCTTTCGGATCCATTCGACAGCGAATCACTTAATGTTGACAAACTCAGAAGTTCTGCCGCCCAGGGTACGAAAAAGACTTACCACCTCCTCCTCTCTGAATCCGGTACTAATATATTACCAAATTAGGATGATTCTCTTTTTCACTGATAGAGGACTAAAAAAAGGGCCCACATTCGCACATTCGATTAACCGTGCTGTGATTCATGAGAAGAAAAAGTAGTGCATAGAGAATCATTATTTTGGATGTAAATGTGAAAGGCTTATTTGCCTAGACATCATTTTACTGAAATTTCATTAAAATGAATGACTAAATGTGAAACTCTTGTTTCAAGGAATTTGATGATATAAAACAGTAAATACAAGTAATTATTATTTGAGTTGTGAAGTGTTTCTATAAAATGATTATGAAATTCATTCTGTCTTGATGAAAATTTTGTAATCAATGACCAATCTAAGAAATCGTGAAAATAGATATTGCTATCCTGAAAGTGAGTAAGTAATCGCTCACCATTTGAAACTTTTCTCCTCTTACTCTTATTGTCACTTTCCTTATTTTTTTTTTTTTTTTGGAAAATAAGGTGGTTTTAAAGGAACTTTCTTAAAATTAAGTGGTAGCTTCATCATATAAGGGAAGGGAATGAAATTTATTGCTTCCTATGCAATAGTTTTAACCCTAACAGTAAAAAAACAAAATCAATTAATTAACTTGCTCCCTTAACGTTACACTACATCTCTCTCAATCTGTAGCTTCATACGAAGGAAGAGAAAAAACAAACAATAGCGCTGAGATGTCCACAAGAAAAACACATGTTTTGTATTAGAGTAATTTTATCATCATTGTAGTACCAAAACCTTACAATTCGAGGCATTTTTTTGAGCAATCACGATTGCTTATTGCTTTCATTTCACCATCCTTGGCGTCTGGTTCCTTTTTCAGCTTGGACCAGGGACACCAGCACCACCGCCCACCGTCCTCTGCAGGCGGCGCGGCGCGACTGCTCCGGTCCTAAGCTATCCGCATCTCCTGGTCGGAGGCGTCCATGTCCTACACACATGCGCGCTCATACACATACACACTTACACACACACGCGCGCTCATACACACAAGCCTTTACACACATACACACACGCCTACATGCATTCACACAGGTCTACGCACACACACACAAGCCTACACATGCACGCACGCGTGCCTACATATACACACACGCACACACACACACAGGCTCATACACACAAGCCTTTACACACATACACACACGCCTACGTGCATACACACAGGTCTACGTACACACACAAGCCTACACATGCACGCACGCGTGCCTACATATACACACACGCCTGCACGCACACACACAACTATACACACGTAATCGCCTAGGAGGAGGGGTAGGCTTGGGGGGACAGGAGTTGTTTCTAGAAACAATATCCCCCAATGAGTAGGGCCCTGTCGCAACTCGTGATTGCGAAAAACATAATTTGAATTCAAAATGTCAGAATTCAAATTAATTTACTTCTTTTTTTTTTTTTTTTTGCCTCCAGTAATACATCAAAAGCATGTTTTCCTTATTGGGAAAATGCATTGAATTTCTTCGCATCAAAAATGTGAAATTGCCGCCCCCTTAAAAAGTGCCGTCCGGGGCGGACCACCCTCTCCGTCCCTCCCTAGCTACGCCACTGCGCACAAGTTAGTTCTGTCGGTAGTTCGTGCTGAAAGCGCCAATCGCTCCAAGCGTAGCGGCACATCAGAAAGTTTGTCCCATTAAGTGAGAATGTTAAATGTCAAAAATATAATGCGAGATGTCAAACAAAGAATTGAGTTTCCAAAGTCAGAACATTTATGTGAAAGATGGAGAAGACAGCTTCATAAAATCCACAATGTATTTTAAAGCTGTTAAGAAATGCAGAGGGATGAATTATTGCGGGGATATTGAACAATCTCATTTTCACCATAGATATGCAAATCTCATAAAAAATGTAACAAAGTTTCTTTCTATAATGGGGTTGTTTCCTTCAGTCAAAAGTAGTACTTTTTGTCACTGAAATTGATAGAAAAAGCAAAAAATAATAATAATAATAACAAGGACCCAGAAAATACTTCCATTTTTCCAACAGTTATTTTTTAATTAATTTTTTAAAATGTTAGATTTTACAAACAAGGCGTGGTCTTGATGACGTCACAAATGATGCTTTTTGGTGCATCTTTCTACCACGTTTCCACGTTATGATAATCAAGCAACGAATTAAAATTGCGGTCTACGCTTGCTATCAACCCTATCGTTGCCAATATATATGAGTAAAGATGCGAATAAAATATTTTGCTCAGTGAATGGCAACATTGAATGGCGTTTCATCATTTGTGATGTCATCGTTAGAAGCGTAAACAATGAAAGCACACCGATTTAAGTAATTTTTAAAAAATGTTAAACTTAAACAAATTATTTAAAAAAAGGTTAAATCCTATGTTTTTAAGCATGCTCTTTCAGAAAAAAAATACTTTTGAAATTTTAGAAACGACCTCATTATATGTCGCCGTGAGTAGAGTTCGTTCATTTGACTGTTGGAAATTTTAATTTAACGGCAAGATCATGCCTACTTTTGCAAAGAATACTGTTTGTACAGAAGTTTTACGTTTAAGGGAGTTTTGCAGCATCATTTCATTTAGAACGATTTCTATAATGGGGTTGTTTCCTTCAGTCAAAAGTAGTACTTTTTGTCACTGAAATTGATAGAATAAGCAAAATAATAATAATAATAGCATGGACCCAGAAAATACTTTCATTTCCCCAACAGTTATTTTTTAATTAGTTTTTTAAAGTGTCTTATCTTTCAAACAAGGCGTTTTCTTGATGACGTCACAAATGATGCTCTTTGGCGCATCTTTCTACCGCATTACCACGTTCTGATAATCAAGAAGCGAATTAAAAATGTGCTCTACGCTTGCTATCAACCCTATCGTTGCCAATACACTTGAGTAAAGATGCGAATTAAATGTTTTGCTCCATGAATGGCATTTCATCCTTTGTGACGTCATCGGACAGAAGCATAAACATTGAAAGCACGCCGATTTAAGTAATTTTTTTAAAAATATTAAACTTAAACAAATTATTTAAAAAATGGTCAGATCCTATGTTTTTAAGCATGCTCTTTCAGAAAAAAATACTTTTAAAATTTTGGAAACGACCCCATTAAAGCAACTAACATAAATGTAGAATGATTTTCCACCTCGGGAGTAAAGCTTCGATAGCTTGTACTGCTTTGACATCATTTCGAAACTGAACACAGGATTATAAAAAATTCTTTACAATCATAAATGTGGCGTCTATAATACAGTCGATCCCACTCATTGGAATATCGGTTTAAAGAATGTACCACTTTTCGTGGTAAAATGGCTATTTCTTTAAGCTGGTTTGACTCTGTATGAAAAGAAATAAGAATGAAATATGTGCGAACCCAGCAACGGTACTTTCCAAACTTCATTCTTCTAACTAATCCTAACAAACATTAACATTCACTAATGGTTTTTGCCTTAATAGTGTCCAAGATCAGAAATCAGGAAATAGTCAATCAATAGAATGCATTATCGTCATACATCATGGAAAATAGATGTTATAATAATGTTTCTTCTTATAATTTCCGCGGGTCAAACACGTGTCACCAAGCAACAGTACTGACAAAATTCTCTCTCTTCATTAGAATTTCTCTTCTCTCTGTCTCTGATCCTGAAAAACGGCACGTGTGCTCGTGTGCTCGTGACGTCACCGACCGTTGCCATGGATACGTGGACACAACCGATGAACTACAATTTTCAGGAGCGCTAAGGAGGTCGAACGCCCCCGGCAACACACGAAAAACGAATATTCTGATCTCGAAATCCTCCTTACTTCTTCGTGGATATCCTTTAAAATCAATTAAAAATTTTACTCTTTGTCAATTTTGTTACTCTTTGTCCACTCACTCTCATTTTATCGCTTTTACCGAAACTGGTTTAGAAGGGAAGCATTACTAATTTTAAATTTTCACTTCAACTTTATTTACTAATAATCAATGCTCAAAACTAATTTCGCAGGCTTTGAAAAATCATTCAAACAGCAAGATTCGAGTTTTCAGATAGAAAAAGTTTAGGCTTCAAATCGTAATTTGTTTTGTTCCGGTTTTGGTTCCAGTTCAACTAAAAAATATATAAATCCGTTTAATTCCGGTTCTCGGTTTTTGCTTAAGTTCAGAGTGAATAATTTTACTTTGTGTATTTTTTTATTTGCACTTAAAAATATAATTCTATCATTACTGAGTTATAAATTTTATGGTGATAATTATATGGTTGAATTTGAATTTGAAGATATTGATAAGTTGGTCACAGTAAAAAAATGACTGAAGATATATCGAAAATAAATAAACCGAAAATTTCGGTTCAGGATCGGTTTTCGTTGTGACCAAAATGACGTTTTTTTTCCCGGTTCAATTAGGGTTCGAAGCCGTGAGGAAAGTTACAGAATGAAGGATTTTGTTAAGTCAACCTATTTCGTTCTACAAAATTTATATTCATTGCGTTTACCTTAATAATTAAGGTTTTAAATTCATTAAGAATGTGCTCATATGTTTTGTGCACTTAACGCTTAACCCCGAAGAATTTTACTCTTGCATTCAACATGTACTATGTTACTTATCGTACTGTTTCTATTGTAGTTATAAAAACAAATAGTGTAAAAATCATTCGGAAAATTTTCGTACTTCAACTTGCGAAATTTTCTGAAGTGCATAAGAAATGAAGAGTGCACGGAAGAAAGCCAGTTTCAGTTCACGCAGAGTTCAATATGGCAACACTAAAAATCTGTGGCGCGGAATGTACTGCTCTATTTAAACAGGTAAGAAAGGAGAAGGATCAAGGAAAAAAATCACCCATAAGTTTTCTATACGATGAAGAAATTCTGGGATCTTGAACTTTCAAACATGATCTTCTCGAACTCTGGAAAGATTGATCTTTCGCCATTCTTCCCTGAGCTCTTCATATAGTATAGTTTTCGGGTTACAAGGTTTCTACACCTCACCTCACTTTTATGCCGCAAAAAAAAAAAAAAAAAAAAAAAATCTCTTTATCAGTAAAGGGATAAATATGCTAATTTTATACATTGCACCCAGAAGTGAAAACTGGTTTAAAAGTTTTTTTTTTACACTTCATTCTCCATGCAGGGCCGCCCTGAACGAAAAATTTTAGGTGGGGAAAAGCTCTCAATTTGTTGAATTAAGTTCCAACTTTACCGAATAATAATATTCGAACATGCACACATATCATACTACATTGGTCGAGTAAACGGCAGTATCTGCAGAAATTAGAAGAAAAGCGGCGGAAACCAAATAAACAAGCTTGGTCTATAAAGCTAACGTACAATAACTAACAAAAATACAAAAAAAATGAAAATTTTTTGTGTAGTTACTGCCCGTTACCTACCCACGACAGTATACATACATAACATCTTATGAGAAGGAATATTAGTCATCATTTAAAAAAAAATTAAAAACGAAAAAAAAAATTCAATTTTGTAGTTTTGTCCAAGTTTTGTCAAATCCAATTTCGCTGAATTGTCATCAAAATTTGTTGAATAGGAATTTTTTGGGCAGACCACAGTAACGTCCGATTCCCCGGTCTCCTAAAAAACAATAAATAAAACAAAAGACTCAATCGTTCAACCGAAATTGATGTAAACAGCTCTACAGAACACCGAGCTAGCAGGAGATTCGTCATATTTTGTCAGCAAGTAAGAAATTTCTAAGAAAAGTACAGGTTTTTGCTTAGAAGTGTATTGATATCTGAAATTAATTCATATTGATTCTATGTAAAAAAAATAATCATGGGTTAAACTAAGAATATCTTCCCGTCTTCTTTCCAAGGACACTTATATTAACGCACACCTTACACCACGGGGGTTATGAACCACACCTCTCTTGTCCTTCGAACGGCCCATCAGACGAAGGACATCAGGTTTTCAAAATGACTTTACCTACCTTTCAAAATCATTATAATAACTCACGATTTATAGCTATCCAATTATGCGACTCTTACTTTTGATTTCTAGTGTGAAGCGAAAAAGAGTATTTTTAAGTTTTAGATATTAATATAGTTTTAGATATATATTTAGCAGTTAAAGTTGTACCAATGAGAGAAGATTAATTTTTTTTTTTTTTTTGGTAAAACTAAAGGCAGAAAACGGATATTATAACCTTGCCAATAGAGCGGGGTTGAGACTTGGACAATTTCTTTTAAAGTCAAATATCGCATCCCGGCAACGAAAGTGACACAACTCAAAATGTTTGGAAAAAGTACGAATTATTGATTTAAAATCTAAATTTAATGCTCGTTCTTGTCACAAAACTCGCGCAAAGTTAACTTTGATAACTAATACAGTGAAACCTCCCTTAACGGACACTCCCGAATAACGGACACCTCTAATTAACGGACATTTTTGCAAGTCCCAGTCCCTCAATATAGGCCATTCCATGTAATTCACTCTGAATAACGGACAGTTATTTCACAAAAAAGTTTCCTTGCAATCGTAGTTCTTCTGGATTTTTTTCTTTTCACAGAATATCTTAGTAACTGCTTGCCTTTCAAAGCTTTTCATCCTCCACAACTGATATTCCACCCCCCCCCCCCCCCCCCGTCATTTCCTTATCACTATTTCTTGGAATTAAATGGATGGTAATTGGCAGAGGCAGCGATTGGAGCTTAAAAGTTGGGGGCAGAAAAAAAAAAAACCTAAAAGGCATGGTACTTTTTGCGGGCAGCAAAAAATGAAAAAGAAAAATAAGTCATAATTTTGTAACGGCTAGTTTTGAGAGTATTGAAGCAGATAAGTGAAAACTGATGTCAGTCTAACAATTAACGTACGTTTTTCTTAAGATTTTAATGGAATTTGTAAACAATAACTATTCAAAAGTTAAGATAAAAAAGAGGAAACTGGGCGCTTTTTCTAACTGGGGCTCACGGGAGATGCAATTGAGCAGACCGGCGCCGGTATAGTCGGCTTTGTGGCGCCGTGGTTTCGTTGGGTTGTTTAATTTTTAGATATGAAAAAGATTTGCCCATATTCAAGGTCATATTGCCAACTGTCAATCATGCAATAGTGATACTCGAGATAAAATAATTAAATTAACCATAAAGAGTGTGTGGGGAGGAGGGGGGTTACTCCGCCGAATCGCCGCCGTTGGTAATGCAAAAAAGAGATGTCAAACTGTTTTAACTGATTGCTTTAATTGATTAAATGCTTTTTAAGACAAGTGTGTGCTGTCAGTATAAATTTATTAAGAAAAAACAGATTAATTACATTTGACGTAAAATGTAGTAAACCTTTCGCAATTGTTTCGATTGTGTTCTACAAAGGGAACAACAGCCCATTTTGAAAAAGGTAAATTAAGTAGTTCCTCCTAATAGCGGACACCTCTCAATAACGGACAAAACTTCTAGTCCCTTGACTGTCCGCTATTCGGAGGTTTCACTGTACGTAGTAGCATATAAAAAGAATATAATCAATAGTGACGTTTCATTAAAATTTCATAATTTAAGATGAAATTTTTCTAACTTTAAAGATTCATTACTTTTTCCCAACAAAAACCACTCAATAAACATTGCATCATAATTGTTTTGCCCGTGTTGTAGTGTGTGCTATAACTGAAAAGTACGGTGGAATGGTGATGAAATTTTAACCCATGGAGTTTTAAGTTTATCTTAAATGATTGTATATCATAGTGGTAATGTACACTACTGGCAATTAAAATTGATACACCAAGAAGGCGACATGTTACAGACATGAAATTTAAACGACAGGAAGATGATGTGGTATGCAAATGATTAGTTTTTCGGAGCATTCAGACAACGCAGGTGCCCGCAGCGACACCTAAAATGTGTTTAAATAAGGAAATTGTACAGCCGATTTCCCACGTGCAAATTCAATTTGAACGTTGTTGCATGGTGGAAAACTGTTGTGATTGTCTCGTGTAAGAAGAAGAAATGCGTACCAGCACATTTGTGTTTTCGTTAGAGGTCAAATTGAAGCCTACCGGGATTTCGGTTTATCCTATCGCAGTATTGCTGCTTGCGTCGGTCGAAATCCAATGACGGTTAGCAGAATATGGATTCGATAGGTTCAGGATGGTAATACAGATCGCCGTGTTGGTTCTCAACGGCCAGTAACCACTAGCAGCCGAGAGGACAGGCATGTTATCCACATGGCCTTAATGGATCATACAGCCTCGTCACGAGTCCCGAGTCAAGAAATGAGGTCATTTGCAAGACAATAAGTGTCTGCACGAACAGTTCGACGACTTGTACAGCAGCATGGACTGTCAGCTCGGAGACCATGGCTGCGGCTACCATTGACGCTGCATCACAGACAGGAGCCCATTCAATGGTGTGATCAGCTACGAACCTGGGTGTACCAATGGTGAGATGTCATTTTTTTCTGATGAATCCAGATTCTGCTTACAACATCATGATTGTCGCATCCGTGTTTGGTGGCACGCGCACTGGCAGCGTGCATTCGCCATCGTCTTACTGGCCCATCCCCTGGCGTGATGGTATGGTGTGCCATTGGAAACATATCTCGGTCACACCTTGTTCGCATTGACAGCACTAGGAACAATCGGCGTTACATTTCTGATGCGTTACAATCCGTGGCACTACCTTTTATTCGAGCCCTGCGAAATTCTGCGTTTCAGCAGGATAAGGCACGACCGCTTGTGGCCGGTATTGTGCAGACTTTCCTTGATCCGAAAAATGCTCGTCTGATGCCCTGACCAGCACGTTCTCCAGATCTTTCACGAATAGGAAACGTCTGGTCAATGGTTGCTAAACAACTGGTTCGTCAGCAAACGCCAGCCACTACGGTCGATGAATTGTGGCATCGTGTTGAAGCTGCATGGGTGTCCGTACCTGTACATGCCATCCAATCTCTGTATGACGCAATGCCTAGGCGTATAAGTGCTGTTATTGCTGCCAGAGGTGATAGTTCTGAGTTCTAATTTCTCAAGATCTATTCACCCAAATTACTTGAAAATTTAATCATTTGTTATTTTTAACATAATATATGGGTCCAATAAATATTATTTTGTTATCTGCATTTCTTCCTGGTGTAGCAATTTTAATGGCCAGTAGTGTAAGTACGTTGTGTGCATAGAACGTATGTAATTATAGCAAAAGATACACATTAAAATATATGCCTATGACCAAGTGGTGCATTTTCGATGTCGATATTTTGGAAACATCGATTGTTTTTCACATCGATAATTTTCGGACGATTTTTTTAAAACATCGATGTTTTTGCATTTGAATCTAAATTAATAGTAAAATTTGATGGAGAAGCGATATCGATGAAAAACATCAATGTTCAAAATTAAAAAAATAATAATAATAAAAATAAATAAATAAAAATTAAAAAAAAAACGATATTATCGATGAACACCGATTTCGAAGCATCAATATTTTAACAAATAACAATGTTTATTGATTATTTAGTTATCCAGTTTGAAAATATTTCCTTATTGCTACAACTAGCTTGTATTAGTTGTTAGAAACGTTGTAAAAGTTAAATGGACAAAAATTATTAATTATCTCGATGCATCTCTTATTCTCAGTTTCTGTACTATTCATCTACAAAATCAATAGAGGTTGCGAAACTATTCATACTAATTTGCATTCGTGTTTTTTTTTTTTTTTTTAGTATTTTCAATTATGTAAAGAGTACTTATTCTTTTGTATTGCTTAAAGGAAGAAAAGTTATATGCATTTTTTTATAATTAAATTAACTATTATTGGTTTGCTTTAACAGTTCTGAAATATTAGATGTAATTTAACGCATTTAGGTAATGCCAAAAGAATTCATTGCTGCACTTAGAAACATGCTTTAGAGATTATCATGTGTGTAGGTCTGTAATAGTTCAAAAGTGTACGCTATATATTAATTAAAACGAGCTGATGTGTGCATCATATGACTTTCTTTTACTCCAGTTTAATGTCATTTCCCCATTACTGGCAATTTCAATGTGATTCAATAGTTTACTCTCAATATCACCAACAATGGCCAAATTGAAACCAAATTTTTAAAAAAAGAAAAAAAAATCGCGAGATTTGTCGCCAAGTTGGCGAAAAAAATTGGCGACCAAAAGACTGGCGTTATATCGCCAAATGGCCGACAAATTATAACACAACTTGAGTTTACATCGAAATTAACAATAATTCCCCCCCCCCAAAAAAAGGGGCAAAAGACCCCCTTAGGAACATTTGAATGCAACCAAAAGAGAAGGTGCACAACTAGACTTCACTAGGAGTCTACGTACCAAATTTCAACTTTCTAGGACATACTGTTTTTGAGTTATGCGAGATACATACACACATACGCACATACATACGTACATACAGACGTCACGAGAAAATTCGTTGTAATTAACTCGGGGGACGTCAAAATGGATATTTCGGGTGTCTGTACGTTCCTAGGCATATATCCACGTGTGATCGGGTCGAAAAAAAAACTCAACATTCATTTGGGGGTGAGAAAAATGGAAATTAAGGCCGATTTTTGAGTGAAAATTTTTTCGTGAATACAATATTCCTTTTTTGTAAAAGGAAGTAAAAATCGATGTTTGAAAACATCAATGTTTTGTGGTCAATGTATCAGTACGATCGATATTTTAGTTCCTAACATTTATTTTTTTTTTAGTAACATCTATGTTTTACCATCGATTTCGCACTACTACTATGATCCAAAGTCCAGACATAGGTCAAAGGAAATATATTATGATTTTCTTCATAGTCTTCTAATTTCTGATTTTATTCGAATCCAATATTTTTTCTCTAAACATAGCTTGTAAATTTCTAGCTTTACATTGTCAATATCGTTGTTACAAAGCCTTTAGAGTAAAACCTTACCTGGTACAGATATTGCAATATTTTCATTGTGGTTTTTTGTTATCGGACAATTGCAAGCGGAAATAAAAAATCTGATAAAACAACCAAAATCTCCTTAAACGTGATGATACTGACTGATTGTTTTGTTCGAACTTAACGAACACAATGAAAACTTACAACTTGATTTATTGGTAGTTACTTAGTTACTCTACGTATGAGAGCGCTAAAATTATATAAGACGCAAAATGACCTTTGGCATTTAAGCATAGTAAGAGGAAATACACAAAGAATTTCTGAGTTCTTGACTTCATAGGTGTTTGAACCGACATAGCAGAAATCTCCATTATTTTAGATACATTGAAGAAATACAGTTCTGTCATGTATCTTAATCGTAATCGCTTTGTACCACTGTAACTGCAACCGCTCCCTGACTGAGATGTTCGTTGTTTACATCATCCATCATGCCGTGCTCACAACATAGCACGAATAAACATAATCTGGTTTAATCGCATCTATATCTTTATTCCATAACCATATAAATTCAGCAACACATATATAACATGGTGTCAGAAGTATTTCGAACGCATATTTTTCCGGAAGTGCAGTAATTTTTTCATATTATTAGTTTTTTGACCATCTAACATCTATACAGCATGGCCCATCAATTTCTCCAGATGGAAACGTTTGTTCCTGGTGACAACCCAGCTGAAGCATGGAACGACTGGAGACAAAAGTATGAACTTTTTGAAACTGCCGTCAAGTACAACAAAGAAGATGACGAAACGCGTATCGCGTTGTTGCTGTGCGTAATTGGTAAATCATCTTACAAGGACTATCTAACGTTTGACTTTCCCGCTCTTGCAACAGGGCAGACCAGAACCGTTAAACACGTTCTGGACAAATTTGACGAACATTACAAACCTTATCATAATGTCACCCTTGCAACATTTGTGTTCAACAACATGCAACAAAAGCCGGGACAAAACTTCGATTCCTTCGTCACCGAAATAAAGTTACAAGCCGATCAGTGTGAATTCAATGCTGCTTATGATCGCAGCATTAAAGATCGTATCATCCAAGGGCTACGCGATGATGTCTTGCGCGAACGCCTCCTCAGAGAAGCTGAACTGTCATTGAAGAAAACTGTGGAGATATGCAAGTCAGCTGAACTGTCCAAATTACATTCTGTTGCAATGTCTCAACCATCATCATCATCTATGCAAGTCGATACAATTAACCGCCAAAAATTCAAAAAAATTCAAGATCAAGGAAACTCAGGCAAACACCAAATCAGCAGTAAACAAACTCCTACAAACAAGAATTCATCATCATCATCATCTCTACAACTACAACGTAAGCGACCATGCTCCAGATGTGGATGTCAGCACCCACCCAGGAATTGCCCAGCCTTTGGGAAAACCTGTCATAATTGCCAAATGCAAAACCACTTCTCTAGTGTTTGTAGACAACCAAGAAAACCAAAACATCAGGTTTCTGCTATCGATTGCAACCCCAACACAGTATACATTGGGTCAATTTCAACATCAACCGAGTGTGATTGGCTACAAGAGATTTGTGTCAATAGCTGCCCAGTTATCTTCAAGTTGGATACTGGTGCACAAGTAAATGCGCTTCCTTTTAATTCATTTAAATATCTTATAAATTCACCAGCACTTCTGCCAACATCCCTTCAAGTGTGCACCTATACTGGTGATGCCTTACCAGTTGTGGGTGAGAGCATTTTACAGTGTGTAGTGAACAATCGCAGTTATGATTTAAAGTTTCACATTGTAAATCTTAATGTTCAACCTCTGTGTTAGGTGCAGCTGCCTGCACAAATCTAAATCCTATAAAAAGATTGGATTCCCGCATACAAGTTAGCGAAAGGTGTGTCAATACTGTAAATACCAATTTTTGTACAAGTGTCAATTTATCTATTAATGTTCATCCTGTAAATAAAAATTCATCTATTAGTGCTTGCCCTAACAAATCTGATAATGATATTGATCCTAAGTTGTCTAAAATTATTGAAGAATACAGCGACATATTTGAGGGTGTAGGACGTCTACCTGGCAAACACAAAATAGTTTTACACGATAATGCTACACCTGTCATAGCTGCTTCACGCAAAATACCTTTAGCGTTAGAAAAAAAGCTTAAAGATGAACTATTAAGAATAGAAGAAAATGGAATCATCGAGAAAGTTACAAAACCTACTGATTGGGTAAATCCAATCGTTGTAGTTCCCAAGAAAGACGGCTCATTGAGAGTTTGTCTTGATTCTCTTCCCCTTAACAAATTCATAAAAAGACAGCACTACCAGATACCAACCCAAGACCAAATGTTGTCCAAAATCAAGGGTTCCAAAATCTTTTCCCTTATTGATGCCAAAAATGCTTTTTATCATATTCAGCTAGATGAAGAAAGCTCCGATCTTTGTACCTTCATAACACCATATGGTAGATTCCGTTTTCTTGTAATGCCTTTTGGTCTATTTTGTGCACCGGAAGTGTACCAAAAGGCCATGGACAACATTTTTGAAGGTTGTCCAGACATCGCTCTATATTTTGATGATATTATGGTGTATAGTGCAAACCTAGAAGACCATTGTGAAAAGCTAAGAAAGGTATTTCAAATTGCTAGGCAAAGTGGTTTGAAACTAAACAAAGATAAGACCCAGATTGCTGTTTCTAAGCTACAATATCTAGGCCACATAATCTCACCAGATAGTATTTCTCCTGATCCTAAAAAAGTTTCAGCAATATCTGACTTTCCTGTTCCTACTAACAAACAAGAATTAATGAGATTCTTAGGTATGGCCACATATCTTATGAAATTTATGCCTAAGTTCTCACAGGAAACTTCTATCTTAAGAGATCTGCTAAAAAAAGACACAAATTGGATTTGGGACTCTCATCATGATCAAGCATTCTCAAAAGTTAAAGACTTGCTACAGTCGTTTACAATTCTCCAATTTTTTGACAGAGATAAACCCATAGTGCTCTCTGTAGATGCAAGTTCTTTTGGGATTGGTGGAGTTCAAACCCATAGTGCTCTCTGTAGATGCAAGTTCTTTTGGGATTGGTGGAGTTCTTCTCCAGAATCGCCAAGCAGTTGCATATACTTCTGCAACTCTTTCCGAGGCTCAGTCAAGGTATTCTGAAATCGAAAAAGAACTCCTTGCTATTGTTCATGCTTGTGAACATTTTCATTATTTTGTTTTCGGTCAACATGTAGAAATTGAAACCGACCACAAGCCCCTCCTAGGGTTAATCCACAAACCATTTGAGAACATATCACCTAGACTGCAAAGACTGTTATTGAGGCTTCAGAGATATTCTTTCAAACTAACACACGTTCCTGGGAAATATTTGGCTGTCGCTGATGCCTTGTCCAGAGCACCCTTGCCAGCACATCCTGTCTCAACATCGGATATTGACTCTGCTCAGCTAATGGTTTCCTTACTGGTACAAGCATCACAATCCAAGCTCGATAAAATCAGTCTAGAATCGCAGAATGATGCAGAACTTCAAAGTGTAAGAAATTACATCACAAATGGATGGCCTCAGAATAAACAGTGTGACTCTACAAGCACAACCATATTGGCATTGCCAATCTGAACTGCATATAGAGAATGGCCTCATCTGTCGTGGACAGCGATTGCTCATTCCTAAGTCTTGTCGTAAAGATATTTTGCAACATCTCCATGTTGGGCACAGAGGCATAGTCTCATGCAAAAATCTTGCTCGTCAATCTCTCTACTGGCCAGGTATGAACACCGATATCGAAAATATGGTTTCACACTGTACCATCTGCCAACAAAACTAAAGGTCCAACATCAAAGAACCACTATTAGACAGAAAACTTGCTGAGCGACCATGGCAAAAGGTCGCAGTTGATTTTTTTCATCTCTTTTCAGTAACATATCTTTTAATCGTTGATTATTTTTCCAAATATATTGAATTGCAACATTTGCACCACACAACAGCTAGCACAGTAATTAATGCTTTGAAAACTTGTTTTGCTCGTTTTGGAGTTCCTGAAGAAATAGTCGGAGACAATGGACCACCATTTGATTCCAAGGAGTTCAGTGAATTCTGTACAAGCTGAGATATATTCCACAACCCATCTATCCCAGGATACCCCCAATCAAATGGACAGGTTGAAAGATGTGTTCAAACCATCAAATCAAGCCTCAACAAAGCTGCTCAAGACAAGAAGGATCCTCATCTAATTTTGATGGAGTACAGAAACACTCCCATGGATGGCTTGCCTTCTCCAGCTGAGATTTTAATGGGTCGCCGAATTCGCACCCTGATTCCCGTCCTACCGTCACTGCTCACACCTCATTATGATTGCAGTGCTGTTCAAAATCGTCTACATCTGAGACAGCAACGTCAACATAAGTATGATCTGCACACGCATTCATTAGAGCCATTGCAAAATAATCAAGAAGTAGTGTTTCGGCTTAATAAAGAGTGGTGTAATGGGAAAATTTGCCAGGTTGGACCTCAGCCTAGGTCTTACTGCATAAGAGCTGAAAACGGTAGAGTATATCGTAGGAATCGTTTTCATATTAAAATTTTCAATTCTACACAGCCTGTCAACAATAAATCAACAGCAGAGGATCTTTTCATGGTTCCAACTAGCAAGAACATCACAAACCAACAACCCATTATTCCAACAACTAGCTCTGCTCCAGTGGCTCCAAGTCATACTCCTCCGGCAGCTACAGCCTTAACGACCCGCACGGGCCGAATAATTAAACCCCCATCAAGATTTAAGGATTAAGTCAATATGGACATTTCATTTTTTTTTCTCTTTTCATATGTTAACCTTGTCATATTTAGATAATTTTTCTTTTATTTTCTTTTCTATGAAATGTACTTTGTATCTGTTCATTATATATGCTTTAAAAAAAAAGGGGAGATGTCATGTATCTTAATCGTAATCGCTTTGTACCACTGTAACTGCAACCGCTCCCTGACTGAGATGTTCGTTGTTTACATCATCCATCATGCCGTGCTCACAACGTAGCACGAATAAACATAATCTGGTTTAATCGCATCTTATCTCTTTATTCCATAACCATATAAATTCAGCAACACATATATAACAAGTTCAACAAAGATATACGAGCAGTGAGCATCGTGTTATGTAGTTATACAGTCAAGATATGAAAATTCTAGTTTTCATGTGACTTGCGCATAAAAGAACCATCGAATGAGATTGTTTCCTTCAGTCAAAAGTACTATTTTTAGTCACTGAAATTGATAGAATAAAAGCAAATAATAATAATGATAATAATAAAATAATAATAATAAACCTTTCGAATTTTCAAAATTAATTTGAATTCTGAAATTTTGAATTCAAATTATATTTTTCGCAATCACGAGTTGCGACAGGGCCCTACTCATTGGGGGCTATTGTTTCTAGAAACAGCTCCTGTCCCCCCAAGCCTACCCCTCCTCCTGGGCGGTTACGTGTATATAGTTGTGTGTGTGTGTGCGCAGGCGTGTGTGTATGTGTAGCCACGCGTGCGTGCATGTGTAGGCTTGTGTGTGTGTGAGTAGAACTGTGTGTATGTACGTAGGCGTGTGTGTATCTGTGTATGAGCGTGTGTGTGTGTGATCGCGCGTGTGTGTGTATGACATGAACGCCCTCGACCAGGAAAAAGGGATTCCAGGAGGCAGTGCTCGAAGCCGTGCCTGCAGAGGCCGGTGGGCGGTGGTGCTGGTGTCCCTGGTTCAAGCTGAAAAAGGAACCACAACATCAAGGACTGTCAAATGAAAGCAATAAGCAATCGTGATTGCTCAAAAAACATGGACCAAGAAAATACTTTCATTTTCTCAACAGTTATTTCTTAATTAATTTTTTAAAATATCCGATTTTTCAAACAAGGTGTAATCTTTATGACGTCAGATGATGCACTTTGATGCATATGTCCACCGCATTTCCACGTTATGATAATCAAGAAGCGAATTAAATATTGCACTCGACGTTTGCTATCAACCCTATCGTTGCCAATACACGTGAGTAAAGATGCGAATTAAATATTTTGATGTGCGAATGGCAACAGTGAATGGTATTTTATCATTTGTGATGTTATCGGCAGAAGCGTAAACAATGAAAGCGCAGTGATTAAAGTATTTTTTTTTAAATATTAAACTTTGTCAAATTATTTAAAAAATGGTCAGATCCTATGTTTTTAAACATGTTCTTTCAGAAACAAAACACTTTTAAAATTTTGGAAACACAACCCCATTCTAATAACTTTTTCACCGTGAAATGCAGGGTGTCCGAAAAGTCCTTGACATACTCTCAAATTAATAGAAAAGCAACAAGTTGTCGTATGAATATGTGGTTTGCTCTATAATACTTCACAGGTTCAAGAAATTTTTAATAGCATCGTAAAAAAAAGGAAAGAAAAAAGTGAGTGCAATCTTTACTAATGATAAAGCTGAAAGTCTATCTGTCTGGATATTTGGATTTCTGTCTTGATCTCCGTGACGCGTATAGTGCTTATACCTTCGGCCTATTAGAAATGACGTTCCAATAGTGATCTTTGAAGTGAACTGAAGAGGAACCTTGCTAAACGCAAACCAAAACTGTAAACTGAAACGCGAACTTTCAAATCCAAACCAAAACTTTTTCATTTTTGTTCCGCGTTCGCGTCCATATTGTAAAACAGTCAGTGTCTCTCTCACCACCGTAGTGTGTAGATATGTGATGTAACGTTAGCTAATAAATGTATTTAATTTCTTTATTAGTTAAATTATTGAGCAGTGACTACATAAATCATGTAATAATGACAACACTACACAATTAAAGGAAATATAAAATGATTATAGAGAGAAGGCCCAACGTGAACAACAGATGAACAAATGAAGGTAAGCTCTTTGCTTATCTATTATCAATCTTGTTTTATTTAAATTGATTTCATATAAATGGATAATTATTATTAGAATGGCCTACCGAGTCATAACAGATTATGAGACTGATGCGCTCTTTCGCTCGGATCTCATTTAAAGGCAAAAGCTAATTAATACAATTGAATTAAATTATTATAATATCCAAGCACATCTAATAAAGGTCAGAAAAACGGTATAATTAAAATGGCTTCTTCTTCAAAAGAAAGCTTTACAATTGATAAATTAAATCAAAACAATTATGCCGTGTGGAAATTCAAAGCTGAAATGCTTCTCATTAAAGAAGATTTGTATGACCATATAATCGGTAATCCACCGAACCCTCTAACTGAAGCTTGGACTAAAAAAGATCAAAAAGCAAGAGCGTTAATAAATTTATCCATTGATGATAAACAAATTGTTCACGTAAAAAATGAAGTCACTGCTCGAAGTACTTGGGAGGCATTAGAAAAGATCCACGAACGATCTAATTTATCAAGCAAATTATATTTGCTGAGAAAATTATACAGCACAAAATTAGAAGAGGGTGGTAATATGAATAACCATATTATTAAAATTCTTGAGATCACTGATAAGCTCAAAGCTATTGGTGAAGATATCAAAGATTCCCATTTATCTGCTCTCTTATTATGCTCCTTACCCCCAAGTTATGATACATTAATTACAGCATTGGAAGCACGGCCAGAGGAAGAATTAAACTCAAATTTTATACAGGGTAAATTAACAGACGAATATAACAAAAGAATTGAAAATTCCACTTCAATTAATGAAAGCGCTTACAAAGCAAATAATACAAATAAAAAGAAAAATTATTCAAAACGTGAGAATAAAAAATTCTGTACATATTGTCACAAGAGAAATCACGAGAAATTTGAGTGCTAGCATTTCAAAAAGAAACAAAGTAACTATCAGACAAATAACACCAAAAGCAATGAAAAATTCCAAAATAATTCATCGCTCTGTTTCGAGACGAATAGAATTCCGAAATCAAACGCATATAGTGAAGCGAGTTCCGATGACCCACTTTCAAAAGATGAAAAATATAAAACCTCAAGTAGGGATCTGGCTTATCTCTCCTCAGACAAGATCAAGATTTACAATGTTTCACTAGATTCAGCTTGCAGCTCGCATATATTTAATGACAAGCGTTTATTTACTGAAATGAATAATGATCACAGCTCGATAACAGTCGCGAATGGTGAATCATTAAGCTCCTATGGAATTGGAAGCGTCAAACTTAAAACGAGGATTTCGGATGGGAACACTTGTAACATAACACTTAAAGATGTTTTATACGTTCCAGATCTTGAAACTAATTTAATGTCAGTAAGCAACGCAACATTGAATGGCTGCACTGTAACGTTTGAAAAGGATCGTTGCAAATTAACATATGAAGGGGAAACTTTTCTGGAAGGAAAATTAAAGCAAAATCTTTATGAAGTAATATTAGATAATTCTAAAGATGAATGTTTTGCTAACCTAACTCATCAGTGCAATAAGAAAAATTGCATTGAACTTTGGCACAAGAGATTAGGACACAAAAACTACAATTCAATTAAAGAATTAGCATCGAAGAAACTTGCAACGGGATTAGAATTAGAAAATTGTGCACACAATTTTTCATGTAAGACTTGCATTAAATCAAAATTAACAGATGCACCTTACCTTAAGCAAACACATCATAAATCAAAACAAATTCTCGAGTTAATTCATTCTGATTTATCAGGTCCATTTAAGACACCAACTATTGGAGGAAAAATATATTTTCTTACTTTCATAGACGACTTTAGTAGGTTTACAATCATATACTTACTATCTAAAAAGAGCGAAGTGCTGACAAAATTAAAGGAATATATCGCTATGACTAAAAATAAATTTGGGCGGATTTTACAAACTTTAAGATCAGACAATGGTGGAGAATATATAAATCAAGAGATTGAAAATGTCTTAAAAGAAAAAGGTATTCAGCATCAATTAACTGTACCATATTGCTCTTCTCAAAATGGGGTAGCAGAAAATAAAAAACCGAAGTTTAGTTGAAATGACTCGGTGTTTACTGTCCCAAGCAAATTTACCTCAGAAATTTTGGGGTGAAGCAATAAACACAGCCACCTACCTTCAAAATCGGCTCCTCACAAAAGCTAAAGAAAAAACTCCCTATGAACTGTGGACAAATAATAAACCCGATCTATCCAATATAAAAATATTTGGATGTAAAGCGTATGCGTATATTAATAAAACTAAGCGAGGAAAGCTAGATGACACAGCTATTCAAGGTATTTTTGTGGGATATGATAACAGATGTAAAGGATACAGAATTTATGCTGAAGGAAAAAATGTAATCAAAGCTCGCACTGTGAAATTTATTGAAAATGAAAATTCAAATATGAAAATCAAAGATCATTCAAGCCTTGATTTACTTGAAGATAATGAAAACACTGCTGCAGGAAAATGTACAAAAGCAGGGGAACGTTCTGGAGAAATAAAAATCAATATACAAGAAGATAACGAGAATTCAGATGATGAAGAAACAACTGAGCAACCGCGAAGATCAGGAAGAAAAAATAAAGGAATACCTCCTGACAGATTTGCTTACACTACAAATGTACAAAAAATAACAGAACCGAAAAACTGGAAAGAGTTTTGGAAGATATTAAAAACCCATATGAAAAGGCAAAATGGCTTGAAGCTATAGAAGATGAAATAAAATCCATTAACAAAAATAACACGTGGGAATTAGTTAATCCTCCCCAAGGGAAGAAAATAATTGGATGCAAGTGGGTTTTTAAAGCAAAATACAACTCTAAAGGAATTGTAGAAAAGTTTCGCGTACGACTTGTTGCTCAAGGTTTTTCACAGAAGTTTGGACAGGATTTTGATCAAACTTTTGAACCAACTGTTGCATACACAACAATAAGAACTTTCCTAATCAACGCAGTACACAAAAATCTGAAAATAAACCATGTAGATGTGAAAACAGCATTTCTTCACGGAGAGTTGAAAGAAGAGGTTTACATGTGTCAGCCGGAAGGGTATGTAAAACCAGGCGAAGAAAATAAAGTTTATAAACTGAATAAGGCCATATATGGTTTGAGACGAGCTGCCCGAGCTTGGAATTTGAAAATTGCTGATTTCTTACTAAAACTAGGTTTTGTGCAGAGTAACACTGATAAATGTCTTTTTAAATGTTCAAGAAGTAATAATACAGTGTACATTATTGTATATGTAGATGATATACTGATATCAGGAGAAGAAAAAGACATAAGTAACATAATTGAAGAACTGGAAAAGGAATTTGAGATAAAAAACTTAGGTTTCGTAAATCATTACCTAGGAATAAATATAGAAATAACAAAAGAGGGAAACATGATGTTAGATCAAAGAAACAAAATACAAGAAATAACAGAAAAATTTGATCTTGAAAATGCAAAACCTTGCGATACACCAATGGAACCGGGTTACCTCAAACTAAATGATGAAGAAAATTTACTCCCGGATAAAAAAAAATATCGACAAGCAGTAGGAACACTGTTATACATAGCAACAGTCACTAGACCTGACATATCTGCCTCTGTAAACATCCTCAGCCGAAGGAATGAGTAACCCAGACAGAAGGATTGGGAAACAGTTAAGAGAGTTATAAGATACTTAAAAACAACTATAGAATACAAATTGATTATAAAGAAAGAGATGAATCCAATCTTAACAACCTATGCCGATGCAGACTGGGCTGGAGACATATCTGACAGAAAATCTACCAGTGGAAATCTCTTTAAACTTGGTAACTTTCCTATCCAATGGATCACCAAGAAAAAAAATTCAGTCGCTCTTTCATCTGCTGAGGCAGAATATATTTCAGCAGCTAATGCAGCACAAGAAACAATATGGATAATTAGTCTTTTAAAAGATTTGGATTTACCGCAAGAACTACCAATAGTTATGATGGAAGACAATCAATCCTGCATAAAAATGATTCAAAGTGACAAGTATCACGCTAAAACGAAGCACATTGATATCAAGTACCAGAACATCAAACATCTGAAGGAAACCGGAATAATTGACTTAGAATATTGTCCAGGCAAGGAAATGACTGCAGATATCTTAACTAAACATTTACCTAAGCCTGACTTTACCAGACATAGAAACAACCTGCAAATAATGACTTCAGAGATCGAGCAGGGGTATTAGAAATGACGTTCCAATAGTGATCTTTGAAGTGAACTGAAGAGGAACCTTGCTAAACGCAAACCAAAACTGTAAACTGAAACGCGAACTTTCAAATCCAAACCAAAACTTTTTCATTTTTGTTCCGCGTTCGCGTCCATATTGTAAAACAGTCAGTCTCTCTCGAACCACCGTAGTGTGTAGATATGTGATGTAACGTTAGCTAATAAATGTATTTAATTTCTTTATTAGTTAAATTATTGAGCAGTGACTACATAAAGCATGTAATAATGACAACACTACACAATAAAGGAAATATAAAATGATTATAGAGAGAAGGCCCAACGTGAACAACAGATGAACAAATGAAGGTAAGCTCTTTGCTTATCTATTATCAATCTTGTTTTATTTAAATTGATTTCATATAAATGGATAATTATTATTAGAATGGCCTACCGAGTCATAACACGGCCGATTTTCATGAAATTTGGCACAGAATTAGTTTATAGCATGGAGGTGTGCACCTCGACGCGATATTTTGAAAGTTCAATTTTGTTCTTTTCCTATTCCAATTTTAAGGGAATTTTCCCGAGCAAATTATCACAACGTGAATCAGTGAATTGCGAAATTATCATAACGTGGAACCGTTACAGGGGCAGCTAATGAACATAGCAAATTGGCGAGAAATTTATCATCCACTATTTGTAAAAATACAGGCCAACCAAATGACCTTTTGATTTTCGACTACGGGCAAAGTCGTGCGGGTACCACTAGTTATATATATATATATAATTGCTGTATCGTCACAGTAAGTAAAACAAACGTCAGGTGAGGTGTTTAATCATTTTTTTAAACAGAAAGCAGTACCTTTCATTACTGTAGGGCTTAATGTGGGTACAGTTCCTTGGACAGGGGATGAACTTGAGTACCTATATGTGGTTCGTGCAACATACGGCGCACACATTGAATTCTAGTAATGAAAGGCATTGCTTTCTGCTAAATGAAATGGTTAAACACCTCACATGACGTTTGTTTGTTTTTACTTCATTTTACAAAAAAGGAAGTATTGTATTCGCGAAAAAAATTTCACTCAAAATTCGGCCTTAATTTCCGTTTTGCACACCCCGCAGTTAAAGTTGAGTTTTTTTTCAACCCGACCACACGTGGATATGTGCCTAGGAACGTACAGACACCAGAAATATCCATTTTGACATTCCCTGAGTTAATTAGAACGACTTTTCTCGTGACGTCCGTATGTACGTATGTATGCATGTGCGGATGTGCGTATGTGCGGATGTGCGTATGTGCGGATGTGCGTATGTATGTCGCATAACTCAAGAACGGTATGTCCTAGAAAGTTGAAATTTGGTACGTAGACTCCTAGTGGTCTTGTTGTGCACCTCCCCTTTTGGTTGCATTCGGATGTTTCTAAAGGGGTTTTTGCCCCTTTTTTGGGGGGAAATCATTGTTAATTTCGATGTGTACTCAAGTGGTGTTATAATTTGGCGGACACTTGGCGATGTATCGCCAGTTTTTTGGTCGCCAAGTTTTTTCGCCAACTTGGTGACAAATTTTGCGTGTTTTTTTTTTTTTTTTTCCCCTTTAAATCTGTTTCAATTTGGCCACTATTGGTGATATTTAGAAAGTAAACTATTGAATAACGTTAAAATTTCCGGTAATGGGGAAATGACATTAAATTGGAGTAAAAGGAAGTCATGTGATGCATACATCAGCTCCTTTCTTTTGCGATGCCATAAAAAGTTCTTGAACCTGTGAAGTATTACGGCGCAAATCGTACATTCATACGACGAATTGTTGCTTTTCTATGAATTTTTAAAATGTGTCAATGTCAAGGACTTTTCGGACACCATATTACTTTTGCACTTGACTGCGAGTTTCTAGAGTGACCAACGTATTAAGCTGTTAAGGCCTAGATTGGCCGGTATATTTCATACAAATGACCGGCCAAAACGATCAGTTTCGAACGCTTTGAAAAAGAAAAATAAAAAAAAAAATACTTGACAATAGATTCTGGAGCTTTATGCGTGTAAGGAACGATCTCTTATTTTTCAACCACGGTTCAGTCCCAAAAACAAATTTTAGAACTACAAGAGTTTCATTGAAAGCTTTGATCTTTCTTTTTTTTTTTAATTATTGTTGTTTGTTAATTTGCATTACATTAATAAAGAACACATTGGACTGAACTACAGGAGGAAAAAAAATATTTAAATAGTCTTAGTAAAAAAATAGTTTAAAACCGTCACATAGTATCATCATTATGTTCCCCTTCGTCCGTTCCTTTTCCGAAAACACGAACGCAAGACGTATATTTCGGCCCTGTAACAGGAGACCAGACCTTGAAACTTAATCTGTTCTTGGGGTGGGATTGAAAGGTGTACTTTTGGAGCTGAGCTGTGTTGGGTAAACGTCGAAATGTTGGGTACCACAGCAATGTGTCCGTGGTGGGGAAGGAGCTCGGGACAAAATGAAACGTGTTTTATACGTGTATTTATAAGACTAGTGAGATACTGGAAAGGGACCCGTATCAGGACTGGCAATGAGCTCTCTCTTTCTCTATCTCTCTATCTCTTTCTATCCCTCTTTCTATCTCCCTCTCTATCCCTCTCTCTCTTTCGCTCTCTCTATCTCTGTATCTCTCTCTCTCTCTATCTATCTCTGTATCTCTCTCTCTCTCTCTCTCTATCTCTCTCTCTCTCTATCTATCTCTGTATCTCTCTCTCTCTCTCTCTATCTCTGTATCTCTCTCTCTCTCTATCTCTGTATCTCTCTCGCTTTCTATCTCTCTCTATCTCCCTCTCTATCCCTCTCTCTATCCCTCTCTCTATCTCTCTCTGTATCTCTATCTCTCTCTCTCTCTATCTCTATCTCTCTCTATCTCCATCTCTCTATCTGTCTATCTCTCTATCTCTCTCTATGTTTCTCTATCTCTCTCTCTATCTCTCTCAATCTCTCAATCTTAATCTTTCAATCTCACTCTCTGTGCTTTCTTCTCTGAGGCGGTTTGCAGGGTGGATATTTCTCTGTATTTTTAATCCAGCCGAGCAACGCTTGATCTAGCACCCCAGAGGTATTTGTAATGGGAACCTGGATGGTTTTATGACCACGCCGTATTTAACGTGAAAAATAACCATCACTGGCAAGGGTGTGATTTTACGATCGTGAACCGTCAGTAGGTAGAATTAATTATTTTTTTGAAAAATCTATATCTAGAAACATGATAAAGATGAGTTAAGGTCGTTCTTGAAGAACTTGCTCGCCATGAAAGAACTCGGCTCACTCTACACCCAGGTTCATCGTCCTTTGTTCCTTTCTAACCCTTTCGGCATTCTCTCTGTCGAAATACTACCAAACTGAGAGTCTCTCCTCCCCCCCCCCTTTCACATTGCCAATGCGCATGCGCTAAAAATGTCACCTCACCTGTCATAGGCGTAGATTCTTATCAAAGTACCTCAGAATGTCCTAATTTGCATATTACACAAGAGCCTTCCCAGAATTCTAAATGAGAGGCCTTTTTCTTCGATTGGCCGAGTTTCGATTCCGTACCCAGTAATTGGGGTCAGGAAAGTCCACCCCGCCTTCCTTCTTTTCTCGAACTTGAACAAGTTTCGTTAATTTCAAAAGTCATTAAGTTAGAGTAGGATCGTGTCTTCTGATGGTTTCTATTGATTACCGTTGTTAATTACAAGTCTCATTTTGTTCTATGGGATACGATGTTCGCATACAGGAATATTTTTGGAATACATTTAAGCACTTCCCTCAAACGGAAATTGTTCCAGAATTTGAAAGTCATCAAAATGTAATGTTCCCAATAAATGTGCTTCTGACGCATCCATGCACATGCAGCCATTAGTCACACACAGACCTACAGATTCACGCAGCTTTAGTATTATTTTTAAAAAATATATGTAAATGGTCCTCGAACATTTTTCTGTGAACCTGCAAATATAAAAACAAGATGATGTTTTTGTACAATGCGATGGTACAGTTAAAGTTCAACATGAAATTTGTTTCTACACAAATAGAAAAGCATTTTTGTTCATGTTATTTATCATCAATTGAATAGTGCTACCAATAAACTTTAATTTAGTTTTCAAAGCTTGCATTCAAGAAAACTTTTCGGTTAATCTAAATGCAACAAGTTACTGTGAACAGAAAAATAATAAAATAATTTTAAATATAAATAATATCAAAAGATTATTTATATTACAGTGAACCCCCCCCCCCCCTTCATCCACCTCGCCACTACTTACTACCGGTGGTGTTCCCATATACTCCATATTCGCCGTATAATACTCTCAAACATTTTTAGACAAATAGCGAATATCCTCAAGCTTCCAAAATTTTCATATTATGACATATTATGTACAGTAAAACCCCACTTATGCGGACACTAACGGGACAAATTTTTTTGTCCACAATTGAGGGGTGTCCGCAGAACAGGGGCTCAATAATGTTATTTGCCTTGGAATTGGGGAATTCAAAATTGCCTGCATAAGAGGGGTGTCCGTTAGGAGGGGTTTTAGTGTATATGATCACATATACATATTGTGCGTAATGAACTATAGGAGTATACTCTCAGAAAAATAGATGGGGACATCACTGCTTACTACCAGGGCTGCGGCATCGGAAACAGGCTGGTTTTGAGGAAAAGGAGTCGAAGTCGGAGTTGAAGACTCCAAAATTCTCGAATTCGGAGCAGATCATTTTTCCTCAGATTTAGCAGCGATGTTTACTTTTCGTATTTGTGAAGTTAGGACAATCGTCAAAATAGGAGATTGATGATATACTCTATAATTGTACTAGGATTGTCGGTACGGGTCGAAATAGAGTGTTAAGACGTCAAGACTGAGGTTTGAGTCCCCGTCCTCCTCCTGCCTTGTTACAGTGTGTGTGTGTGTGTGTGTGTGTGTGTAGGAGTTGGTCATAGACTATAGTAATGAGCCGACAATTGAAGAGCTCCAAGAATAGTACAGGGAGTTGGAAGAAAAAGTGGTTGTAGAATCTTCTTCAGATGAGGATGAAAGTAGCAAAAGCAGTATTTTCAGAGCAGAAATTAAAGAATTGAGTTGAGAAAATGCAGAGAGTAGTGGGAAATCGGCATCGTAACACTGCTGTGGTTATGAGGAGCATCAACTTGTTCAACGACAATGTTATAGTCAAAGGCAGTGGCAAAAATATGGCAAAGAAACCGTGGAAAAAAATTTTGTCACGGTGGTTAAGAACATATTGAATCGGTTTGTGAAAGTGTTGCTTAAGATCTCGTAATGCCCGTTAGTCGACATGCACAACAACTTAAACTCAGTGAATCAACAACATGGAGTATTTTAAGAAAGGATTTCGCGCTGAAGGCACTTGAAGTTCACTAGAACTAAACCGTTGTATCGCGTAAAACGTCGTGAATTTGTCGACTGGATTACACAACAAACATAAGATTTTTCTCAAAAAAACATCTTTTCTAATGAAGCACATTTTGAAACTGTTAGTTACGTTAAGGAACAAAATTTTCATTGTTTGGGTGAGAAGTTGGAGTCGTGGAGTTGAACTGGTTTCGGGGTAAAGAAAACAGAAATGCTTTCGGGAGTAGAAGGTTTTCAAACTTTAAGAGTCGGAGTCGATCATTTTCCCTTCGAGTACGCTGCTCTGCAGGTTTGCAGAGTCGGAGTCGGAGAATAGAACTGATTTTGGGGTAAAGAGGTAGGAGTTGAAGGCAGTAAACTTCCGGGAATCGGACTGATTTTTGGGGAAAAGGAGTAAGAATGAAGACCCTTAACTTCAAGGGGTCGAATTCGTGGAATCGGAAAGATTTTGGGGAAAAGGAATAGGAATGAAGACCCAAACTTCAAGGAGTCGAAGTCGTGGAATCTGACTGATTTTCGTTGAAAGGAGTAGGAGTCAAAGGCTCTAAATATCCGGGAGTCAGAGCTGGAGTCGGTCACTTTCGCACTTACTCCGTAGGTCTGGAGGAAACTCCAAGAGTGATTCATGAAAAGCCTTTACATCCTTAATAATTCACAGGTGTGCATTATGGTCTCCTTCTTCTTCTTCTTCTTTTTCATACTTATCTCTCTGTTCTGAATCAGATCAGAGCCTGAGGTTGTTCGCCTTAATCAACTTCAAGACAGAAGCAGGTCTCTTCAGTAGATCCTCGCGTACCAAACCAACACAAAAAAATCAGATGTTGTGCAGTGGCCTCTTCAGTATGACATTTGGTGCAAATTGGGAAAGTCCTATTACCACGGGAAAATCTGAGGGTTTTTAAATGACCTGTGCTCAGGCGAGTCAAAGCAGTTTGATCTCTCCTGTCACTCTCAAACCCAAGCGAAGCACCAGAACCCTCGCAAAAATACCATGGATGCTCCGGAGGACATCTCCAAGAGCTGTTTATAGTAGTCTTACATCTGGAGTATAGTTCAAGGTACGTCAGAGGATCCCCACTATTCTGGGTCAAGGAGTATTTGTGCATCTTCTGAAAGTACAAAGTACCTGGAGCACCAAAAGGTAGAAGTCTGACTTTGCTCCTGTGCCTGCAGACCTTAGCTGAGCATAATGGAACGGCCTTCACGTCTTGGGTGACCTTACCAGGAGAAAACTCTCCCGACGTAAGCATTATGGTCTATTGATGTATATCATTGAAACGTTTCACAAAAGACAGGTCACCTGTGGCCAGTGGAGTAGCAAAAGGTGATCATTTGTCAGACATTAATTTTCTAAAACAAATGTGGCACAACTGATGGTTCAAACATCAATAAAACCTTTCTTGAAACCAATGTAAATTTTCTGTTACATTGAATGTGCAGAAAATCGGTCTAACTTGAAAGACCTGATATGAATTTGTATTATTGCTTCGGTAATATTGAATTCAACAAAATCCAAATTTTGAGGCTTTGTCTACTATATTCACGAGCTGTTTAACCCTTTGGTCGCAATTATCTGCTAGTTTATAAACAATTTTCCGCCAAGTTTAACCATATTAAGACAAATCTAGAAGTTCACTTTAACCAGAAGCTACATAAGCAATGGGTAGGTTCAGTGGCGTCGGGTTTTAAGGTTTTATTAATCAGTGGTCACTCAAACACGAAGTCCCAAAGAGGAGATAAGGGCACAATTTCAAAGTGCAATTTGTTTCAGTTTGTGCAAGGTTTTCCTTTTAAAATGATTTCAGATTTTTTGGAGGATTCAGAATGTCGCATGTGACCTGATAAATGGGGTGTTTTCAGCTATCCCATAGTCAGAGTCATATGCAAGGGGTTGGTTTATAGGGTTCAAACTACCTCAGAAATTTTTCATCCAAATTAACGATTTTCATTATTTATTTAGTTATTTATTTCATTTTTGGTGACAATAGTAAACTATTTCAATTTTATTTGAAAAATGAAATTAGTAAGACTGATAAATTGTATGAACTCAGCGCTTACGAGAGCTAGTGAGAAATTCATTTATTATGTAACAATATGCTTTTTTGTTTGAACATCCTCCCTCCATTTAAATAATCCAACGTTACAAAAATCAATAGAATGTACGAATGAAATCAAATTTGTCGGACCATATAAAGGTTTCAAAAAGTATGTTTGATAAAACCCTTTCCGAAACAAAGGTCTGGTTACGGCCCGGCCCATAGTCTCTGAAGTTTAAGGAAACAGTCTTTCATTCACAAACAAACAATCATTAATCGAATTTACCACACCCAGTTGCTGTGAAAGAGTGCATTCTTGTACACCTTGCACAAAACTTTCGTCTTCATCTGAAAGAAATACAAGGATTAAAAGCTGAAACATTGAAATTCTTCTTTCCTCTATCCCATGTGACCTTATAGCCCGGTCAATTTAGACATAAAAATAGTGATCAAATAACAAAAATTCCGGGAAAGCTAAATTTTTGTAGGGACCTTGGGCTTACTATTACAAATAAGGTGCCAAAAGTCCCCATCGATCCCATGTGCGCTAAAAAAGTTTTTCGGGGTCAAAGGTCAAAATTTTAGGTTTTTTTGGTTTTTCTCAAAAACGGTAAGTTTTATCGAAAAGTACCGCAGACCAAAGTTATAGATCTCAAAATTCTCCATAAAAATGGTCCTTATGATTTTTTTTCTCTAAGACCAAACCTTCCCAGACATTGCGTACTCTCAAAAGACAGCCAGTCATTTACAGAATCCCCTCTACTTGCATGGCCTTGAATAACATCTGGCTATTCTAGTCCGTGTGGCGTCGTTCACATACCCAGGGGTGCCCAACCCACTAAGGGCATGGGCGCACCCCTCAATATCGCGGAGCCCCCCCCCCCCCCTTAAAAGCAAGAGCCCCTTTCCAAAAACTGAGAAAAATACCCCTCAAAACAATCCCCTTTTAAATGTTTTTTGAGATCTCAAACTGTAACCACATTTCATACAATAAAACATAGTTTGGCTGGCGAGTCGCATTATTATCTTGGCTTCTGACAATGTTTGGCCTTAGTGATACATTGTGAGTAAGATTTCTGGATTCTAATCTGACTCTAAGTATTCCATCTCTCTTGGTTAGACAACAAACTGTGTTTGACGCTTCTTTGTCTAATTTTACGCATCGTCTCACTGCTTTAGTATAACGTGAGGTATTGGAAATCATATAATTCAGTAGTTACGCCCTCAAGCACCATTTCTTTTAAAGTTTTATCTGATATTCCTTTTTCTAAGAAGATGATCCGAGTTTTCCCACTTCTGCTTATCAAAGAACTCAAGTTGAAATCTGAAATTGTAAATTTTTGCTATACAATAGAATTTTTTAAACTTGCCATCGTACTATGTTTAGATCATCAGCTCTTGTTCTGCAAACTGGTTACTTTGAGAATCTAAAAAATATAACACTAGTCATTGCGGATGACCATCATCAGAGAACTTGTTTCAAGACGGATTACGACGATCAGTTCGAAGATGGACAATCAATATGTATAATTCCAGATTTCAATTTTGAAGCATAGATACTGCTATGAGCTCATCGATAAGCAGAACTGGTAAAACTCGGCAGCTCCCTCTTTCAAAAAGGGGACTTCCGATAAAACTTTGAAAGAAATTGCTTGGTGGCGTACCTACTGAGTAGTATGGTTTTCAAAACTTCACGTCCTACTAAAGCAGCGAGACGATAGGTAAAATAAGGAAAAGAAGTGTCAGGTACTCAAAACTTCACATGTCATACTAATGCAGTGAGACGATAGGTAAAATAAGAAAAATAAATGTCAGGGTACAGTTTGCTGCCTAACCAAAAGGGATGGATTTGTTCGAGTCAGATTAGAATCTAGAAATATTAAGCCACAATACCACCAAGTCACAATTTCAATCAAGACTGAAAGTTATGAGAAGTAAAATAGTTCAACTCGCATGCCAAACTTATGTGTTATTGTAATCAATGTGGTTACAGTTTGAGGGCTCAAAACCCATTAAAATTTCTTTAGCAACGTCTTTTGTTTCAAAGGGTGACTGATGTGGGCTGTTGCAAGCCACATTATTTTAAAATTTTTATACTTAACTTACGTTTTCTCTCATAGGTAAATTTGACATTTTGCGCCAAAGTTATCTGCTAAGTGGAGAATTAAACATTTTTTTACTAGATAAGAAATGCTTTTATAACTTTTTTTTTCGTATCTATGTAAGAATTAATTAATATGAAAACAAACTTTTACAAATCATAACTTCTAATATTCTCTATATTTTTCCTCTAAGTACGGAGCAACACGATGTTATTCAATTCTGACTATATTGGTCAAATTCATGACTCAACGCATGTGTGGAACTTTAAAATACAGTTTATTATTAAAATGATCTTATGCAATGTGTAATCTACACAAAAAGCCTACTCTTAAGAGCAATAACATCAAATTTCTCAAATTTTGATATTTGATGAAACTAATATAACTTTTTCCAGTTTTTATGCATTAATGGTCAATTTCGAGGCGCGAGCGACACTTCAAGATATTTTTTGCGGTCAAAATCCTTTTGTTGAACCAAATATCTCTATAAAAGGCAACTTTTCCGGGCTATTACTTAGCGTTTATCAGATTTTGATTTTTTTTTAAATCCACCCTAATGAGCATGGCCAGTACTTCAAAAGTAAGTCCACCTCGAACAAGAGCGGGATTAAGTGAATCTGAATCCAGCTTTTATTGTAAAAAACACTGCTTATTTTGTGGCGAGGAAGCAGATGAAGAGGCTGAGAAGAACAAAACGCAGAATTATCGCAGAAAAATTTATAAAGTTTCCACACTTACATTCAAAGAATCCTTTTTAAAATTAGCTAAAGATCGTTCTGAGGTGTGTTAAAAGCTGCTCTTGCACGTTTTAATTTTGAGTATGATTTAGTCGCTGCTTTATGAATTTTTCTTTCATTTTTCTGCGTTTTCTTCTTCTCAGCCTCCTCATCCGCTTTACAGCCACAAAATAAGCAGTGTTTTTAAAAACAAAAGCTGGATTCAAATTCACTTAATCGCGCTACAGTAGGAGGAGGACTTACTTTTGAAGTACTAGCCTCTTTATCCTCACGTTGCTGCAGAGATTGAATTTTTCCGGGTGTATGATTTTCTGCAATTCACGCGAATTGTAACGGACTTTTGACTTCTTAAATAATCAGCATACTTATAACTTCTCCCGAGACTTGCATCGATTAAAGTTGGCATTCCATAACTGCCCAGCACAACAGTTTCACCTTCAGTCAAAAGTTTATTGCAAATAAAGCGAAATTGTGACATTTTTCTTAAATATTGATCAGCCCAAACTACAGCAGACGCTTATGTTTAATACGTTTATTCACTCGAACTGCACGTTTAACTCTAAAAGAAGCAGGTACGTCAGGGGTGCCCTTCCACCCCCCCCCCCCCAGGAGGGGTCATGACCCAGACTGCACCATCAAAATTTTTAGGGAGATTGTTTTGAGGGGTATTTTTCTCAGTTTTTGGAAAGGGGCTCTTGCTTTTGAGGGGGGGGGGGTCTCCGCGATATTGAGGGGTGCGCCCATGCCCTTAGTGGGTTGGGCACCCCTGGGTATGTGAACGACGCCACACGGACTAGAATAGCCCAATATTATTCAAGGCCACGCGAGTAGAGGGGATTCTGTAAATGACTGGCTGGCTTTTGAGAGTACGCAATTTCTGGGAAGGTTTGGTCTTGGAGAAAAAATCATAAGGACCATTTTTATAGATAATTTTGAGATCTACAGCTTTGGTCTGCGGTACTTTTCGATAAAACTTACCGTTTTTGAGAAAAATGCAAAAAACCTAAAATTTTGACCTTTGACCCCGAATAACTTTTTTAGCGCACATGGGATCGATGGGGACTTTTGGAACCTTATTTGTAATAGTAAGCCCAAGGTCTCTACAAAAAATTAGCTTTCCCGGAATTTTTGTTATTTCAATTGTCTAAATTGACCGGACTATTAATTAATATCACAATCGGCACAAACTCTTAAAGAAAAAAAAAATCAGCAAGTGGAAGTAATCAGATGAATTAAATTCAACCAATTTTTCATGATTTACAGTGTCAAGCAAAAAAAAACACCTTTTATCCCATTTCAAATGCACGACCTTTAATAAGATCAAAAGAAAAATTACTCTGCATGCGAGTTTTGTTCATAAAAATGAATTCGTTTTCTTTTTTTCCCTTTTTTTACCCGACCGTATTGAGTATGAAAAGCCCAGAATATATATCTCAGAAACTTCCAAAACCTTTTCCATCACAACCTGCCAACCTGCCACAACTAACGGCGTGTCCGAATATTATGTGTTCTTCATCAAAAGGCGTTGAACCTACAAATTTCGTGAGAGTTTTTCCCCCTCGTTTTTAGAAAAGCAGTCTATTTCGAAATAAAAAAATTAGCATGTACATGTAACGTGCCCATTCATCATTGCGTATAGTGTATCTGAATCAAGAAGCATTTTATACTTTAAACTGTTATTTAATTCTAATATTTTTCAGTTTCTTAATGGAATATAGAATAATCCTTCTTCAAAAATTTAACTTAAAATGATATTAGGTCTTAAAGCAATTCAAAATCTCACAAAACTTCTGAATTTTATCAAAATATTATTGTTTTCAAAGGAAAGAAAAAAGTATAATAAACGAAAATTTTCACCCCGAATTTTGATCAAATATATTTTTGTTTCTAAATAATATTTCTAATATAAAAAATTTTGAATTGCAGTTCTAGAGCTCGGATGCGCCACCTTGCGGTGACTCAAAAAATTAGCCAAAGAGGTGAAATATTTAAACTTTGCTCTCGCTAGGCAGAGTTGTCGCATTGAAAAACTGCAAGGAGGTTGGTCTTTGTTTTACCACTTTTAGCAGCTATTGGCCATAGACTGCAGTGCCACCTAAAGTTTATTTAAATTGCGAACATTTTCAAGCTTTGCATCACATCTCATTCTCATGTGTATTTTTTTTATTAACCGACTTCAAAAAGGAGGCGGTTATCAGTTCATACCGTATGTATGTTTTATTTTTTGTTTGTCCACTCATAACGTCTCACCTAGTGAACCAATTTTGATGATTCTTTTTTTAATGGATAGGGGATGGCTCAACTTAGGTCCCATTACTTTGTTTGACCATATTTGTTCTTTAGAAAAAAAGTTATGGGCAAAAAACAGTAATTTTTATGCAATTTCCCTATTAAATGATATTGTAGCGAAGTTCGCACTTTTCATCCGCGGATAACGGTGGCTCAGTGGTAGAATTATGATCTCCCACACGAGCGACCCGGGTTCAAATCCCGATTAGGACAAAGTGAATTTTACTAAAATTTCGTTTCTACTGTTTCCCGTATTTTCTCGAATGTTCTATTAATTTCTGTACCTTTCCAAGTCTGGAAAGTTCCAGCACTTTCTCAAGTTGTATATAAGGAGATGTAACGTTCATTCGTGGTTCTGAATAAAGATCTCGAGTTGAGACTAACGAGTATTCGCTTCATTTGGCTTTCACATTGTCTTCGCTATCTTCATCTACGCGACAATATGAAACTCATTGTTATAAAAGTTTGGTGCCATATAACAGTAACATTAATAGTAATTGTAATGATAATTTTGAATAAAGGCTTTTCTAAAGCAATACAGTGATATAGAGCCGAACTTCTTACTAGGTAACTTCTTACTTTTACTGAAATATCTACATTTACACTAAAAAGAATGAAATAAAAAATTTTGAAAAAAAAAATAGAACCGACTTCAAAATTGCTCTAAAAAGTGAAAAATAATTTTATTCTTTAAACACCATCGATAATACTTTTAAACATAATTTTTGAAGTTGGCGCAAAAACAAAAAGTAAAATCCATTGTAACCATGCTTCGTTCATATTTTTATCAAAAAATCATCCAAAGTTAGGAACGAAACATTTATATCGTTACTCAAATATGCTGTCATCAATGCGTAATGCATGTGGTAGTGAAGAAACTGGACCTGGTTAAATTTATACTTGTAGTTGAGTTATGACTGTGAATGATTTTATCGATCGATTTTGCGCCAACTTCAAAAATTATGTTTAAAAGTATTATCGATGGTGTTTAAAGAATAAAATTATTTTTCACTTTTTAGAGCAATTTTGAAGTCGGTTCTATTTTTTTTTTCAAAATTTTTGTAACTACTTTTCGTTCAAATTTGAGCAATTTAAAATAACGCTAACATTAGAACCTAACAGCCCCTCGTCTGGTAGGAGGAAATCTTTTTGCGTAGGAAATGTACAAAAAAACGGATTTTTTTTTTTTTTTTTTCCCAATTTGAAAAGTTTTCTTTTACATCAAGGCCTATGCGAGAAATGCAACTCACTTCTATAAAAATTACGGCTGAGATAAATTTATTTTTACTCATAAAACTTCTCAAATTTCTTCCAAAGAGTTCAATGATTTGCCCAATATTTTAAATATTATCTCATAGCAAAATGAACCTAGAACCTAGCATGGACCACCTAACGTAAATCTAAGTCGATTGAAACAATCAATAATTTTTATTGTTGTAAATGTTATTTTCCCTTGACATCTACTCTCCTTAATTTGCAGATCTATGGCTTAGGCACCCCACCTTGCGGTGATATCAGAATTAGTCAAAGCGATAAAACATTGTCATTTGGCGCAGACATTAGATGTCCTGGCCCGTCGAGAGACCATGTCAACCTGGTCGGAAACTAGGGGCCCTGGATGGGCCCGGCGACACTGACGCAAAAAAAAGGAATTTCGAAAGAAAGAAAAAAATGAAAGAAAAAGGAAGAAAAAAGAAAGGAAGAAAGAAAAGGGCGGGGGGGGGGGGGCTCCAAGCAATCGGAAACGTAAAGATAAAGTAAAATGTACTCAAACGGTATTTACTGTTGTGGCACTTTTATAGAGTTAATTATTTTCTAGTAAGCAGTTTTTATTTATTTTATTTTTGTCTCTTCTTTTTCTTCCTCTCTTTTTCTTTTCTTCTTTTTTCTTTTGTTCTGGGGCAGGGGGCCCAGCGACAGAACTGACTAGGGGCCCGCCTTGTCTCTCTGCGGCTCTGCAGATGTCTGATTGGATAGGTGTAAAGGTGGGAGTTTTTTTTTTTTTCCAACCTCTTTCGACAGTCATTGGCCAGAGACTGTAGCGCCTCTAATAGTTTATTTTAATCGCGAATGACATACTTCTTTGCTTATTTGCAACACACACACACACAATGATCAAACTATACAGACGAACATTGACCGATTAATTAACCTCTGGTAAATCATTTGCCGAATTAGTTATTTTATTCTTTCGAAGCTGAAAAGAACTCTAAATTAAGTATCAAACATAATGATTAAAAACTACAAATATACTAATCACATCTTTGCTAAGTGTTGCCATTTTCAAACAAAATTGCATGAAAAAGAACACGCGTACTGTACTTCGTGACGCTTTTTCAGCGTCCAACGACGAAAGCGCGCGTGCTTTGTTGCTGCTAATGTTACAGGAAGTGATTGCATTTGGAATACCGCCAAGAGTCGTATATGGCCTGAAGCTAAGTGCATCCAATTTGCAAATCATTATCAGAGCTTTAAAACCATTTTTATCATTTCCATCATTTAATCTGATACTCATTTGTAAGCATATGACGTCTGGTAGGAATAGTATTTGGATCATTACTTGAATCATCGTTTTGGCATTGGAATCTTTAAACGGTTGATGTTCTTAAAATGTTCTTAATTGTGAAAAAATGATTCAATCATGCTTGAGAAATAAACTAATGAAAGTATTGAGAGGTTCAATAAATTTTACTTTTTATCAAAAGCAAAAGGATATCAGCCTTGATCTCTTCGTTTTTAATCTCCCAGAACTCGCACTCCAAGAAGAAATGTAGCTTTTTACTTCCTTTTACAAAAAAGGAAGTATTGTATTCGCGAAAAAATTTTCCTTCAAAAATCGGCCTTCAATTTCCATTTAGCTCACCCCGAAATGAATGTTGAGTTTTTTTTTCGATTCGACCACACGCACATATGTAACTAAGAACGTATAGACGCCCGAAATATCCATTTTGACGTTTCCCGAGTTAATTACAATGAGTTTTGTCGTCACGTCCGTATGTACGTATGTGCGTATGTGTGTATGTATGTCGCATAACTCAAGAACGGTATGTCCTAGAAAGTTGAAACTTGGTACGTAGACTCCTAGTTGGATCTAGTTGTGCACCTCCCCTTTTGGTTGCATTTGGGTGTTTCTAAAGGGGTCTTTTGCCCCTTTTTGGGCGGAAATCATTGTTAATTTCGATGTAAACTCAAGTGGTGTTATAATTTGTCGGACACTTGGCGACAAATTTGGGGATTTTTTTTTTTTTAATTTGATTTCAAATTGGCCACTGTTGGTGATATTTAGAAAGTAAACTATTGAATCACATTAAAATTTCCAATAATGAGGAAATGACATTGAATTGGAGTAAAAGGAAGTCATGTGATGCACACATCAGCTCGTTTTAATTATCTTTCATCAAACATTTCATTTGTTTCATCGAATGCTGTTACTTTACATAACACTTGCGGTTTAGAACAAATAGTAAATGAAATATTTTGCACAAAAACACATTTTAAACAAGGGAAATAGCTGGTGTGAGAAAAATTCTTTAATCTCGAGCTCTCAGGTCACACTCATTTTAGAGATAAGTTCAAGAGGATAAAACTGATTTCACCTTCATCTTCACGTTTTCGGAATCACAAGGAACCTTTTTTTCAATGCAAAATGTGAGCTCAAAAAAGATATTCGATAAAATCGTCCATTAACAACAAAAGCTATTATTACTCTTATACTGGATGTTTCTATTAATTAGCTCACTGTTCAAGAAAATAGTATATTGTAACATCGAAACTCTTGTGTGTGCAGTGCTTGTTACGATTGGTGTTATATTAACGAAATTTTATGTTTCTGATTTCTCGCACAACTGTTAACATTTTGTTTGCGAGTTTTTCTGTTCTACGAAGGACTTAATTCGTATAGGAGCTCATTGGAGTTGAGATACTTCACTTCAATTTTATGCGAAGTTAAACAATATTTTGTCTAAAATGGCAAAATTCAGGCTATTTAAGCACGAAAATAGGCTCTGAGGACCGTATCCGCCCATCTTTTTTGGTAAATTAATCATTGGTTCCTATGAACACCTCCCGAACATCAAAAAAAGTAATGATTTAGACAATCCAATATCGCACGAAAAAATGTCCATATTTTTTTTTATCTAGATTTGCGCATTTTTATCTCGTTCAATGAAGATCAGGGGCATCCCGAATGACCTCCCAAAAAGTTCTATATGCGGCAATTTTGTCTGACAATTGGGTCGTTTCCAAAATTTTAAAAGTATTTTTTTCTGAAAGAGCATGCTTAAAAACATAGGACCTGACCACTTTTAAAATAATTTGTTTAAGTTCAATATTTAAAAAAAAATACTTAAATCGGCGAGCTTTCATTGTTTATGCTTCTGTCCGATGACATCACAAGTGATGAAATGCCAATCAGTGTTGCCAATCACAGATCAAAGTATTTAATTCGCATCTTTACTCACGTGTATTGGCAACGATATGGTTGATAGCAAGTGTAGAGCGCAATTTTAATGCACTCTTTGATTATCATAACGTGGAAACGCGGAGCGCCAAAATGCATCATTTCTGACGTCATCAAGACCACGCCTTGTTTGAAAAATTGGACATTTAAAAAAATTAATTAAAAAACAACTGTTGGGAAAATGAAAGTATTTTCTGGGTCCATGGTCTTTTTTTTCTTATTCTATCAATTTCAGTGACAAAAAGTACAACTTTTGACTGAAGGAAACAACCGCATTCGGCAAATTCAGAGACAAAATTGCAACATTTGTTTAAAGGCCCTTTTCCATTAGATCTACTAATGTGTGCACAGCAAACCCGTATTTGATCATTCGGTAACATTTGGAATTCCATTCGGCAATTTGCAAATTTCCACCCTCCCAAAAATTTACGTCCGGGGTGCCCTAATGAAGATTTTTTTTTATGTAGTTCTTAATTTCACATGTCTTCACGTTTACTCTTCATCTGTTCTTATTTTTATAGTTATTTCTTGCTTTCTTTGTATGGTATGGACAAAATAATCACAAAGCGCTATATTTCGCATAATATAGTTTAAAATCTCCTTTTTGCTTTCCTTTTTGATATCTTTTACACATTTTTCATCAAAAAGTACTGTATTTTTCAGTTTTTAATCAACAGAGCTCCAACTAAATTTTGCTTGAAAGCAAAGTAGAAACAACTCACAAAAATTCTCAGAAAAAAAACTGTCAATCAAATGTCAGTTCTCAACTGAAAGTTTTGATACTGAAGTCTCGGTAACAATTAAAAAAAAAAATTTTTTTTTCCTTTCTTTCCAGGGAAATGCAATCAAATTCAATTATTTTAAACGAAATAATTTTTGAACTGTTTCTTATTCTCTTGCTCTTTTAAACTTACATGTTTTAATTTTAGATTAAGGTTCGTGGTCCAGGTGTGAGTCATTCGATCATTGGTTCACTTTCCTTCCCCCTTACTAAAATAATCGAAAATATGCTAAAACTGTGTTTTGCAGCCTTACGTTTCAAGAAATTATTGGGGAGAGCAATAGCTACAGACCAAAGTTTTGCGATCGATTCATACAACCCTTCGATTTACATGTAATATACCGACAGCCTCGTTATCACATCCAGAGACTGCAGTTCCGACCGTGTTGCGGACTCATCAGTCTGGAATAAGGAATAACCGAGTTCGGTATGTTGCATGTAGTTTTGCGGCAAGAACGGATGCAAGGAAGGGGCGATGGGGGCGATTGCCCCTGCCTTGAGCGACCTATCACCGAGATTTTTTTCCGAATTGAGGTCCTAAAAAGAAAGTGTAGACCGTCTTTGATATAATGTTGAGAAAAAGAATCGGGTTCGAATCTCCCTCTCAGAAACTTTTCGAAAGTTTCGAAGCGGCAATTTTAGACGATCTTTAATGATTTTAGGGGGAGGAGTTTGGAGGACCTCGAGCATTTTTCAGAATGTATGTCTAAAAGACGCGATTGTAGACCTCTTATGGGCAGTTCTCAAAAGGTGGGAACAAACACAGACCTCAACTTTGAAGCTTCAACACCAAATAACTTGCATTTTAATTAACTCAAAAATTTTTGAGTTAAACTATAATACTGTATAGAGACAAGAATTGACATAAATTATGGAAAAAATGCTCTTCAAATGCCCTTAAAAAAATATTTTCTTTGCTAAAAGGCACAATTTTGGACATACCAAAACGTTAACTGAGTAAATGTACCATTAAAAAAAAAATTTTTTTAATTATTTCCATACGTTTCAAAAAAAAATTAAAGGTATGAATCTTACACTGAATAACTTTTTGTTAATATTTTACACAGATAACAAAAATAAAGATAGATTGTTTACTTTGGAAACGATTTAAAAAAAACGTAACTTTGAAATTTGATGTATGTCCAAAAGTTGCGATCTTTAAAATGCTATTATTTGAGAACTAAGTATATGATGTTTTTGTTTTAAAGGTATTTATCGATCCTCAGAATCAATTTTTAATTGTTTAAAAGTGTTTTCATAAGCTTTTATGCAGTATCTTAGAAGAAAAATGATTTTTCTTAAACATACATGTGAGATGTCCAAATGGCGTTACGATCTTGATGCCGATAATTCTGTCCGTTTATTCATAATTTTTGATGATCCACTGTCTTCTAACCTCAATAAAAAAGGTTATTATAATGTTATCTTTTTTAATCCATTGGTATTTTGCATAATTAATACGTTACACATTGAACAATGCATAAATTACAGTAGTAACATGGCTTTCTATGATCGAACGAAAGCCATTTTGCGCTAACATCGCCAAGCAAACTTCCGCTAGCGACAACACAGTATACGATACGCTAAAGGTTACCAGAGGGGAATTCCAGTCTGACAAATGTAGTTTATCGTCAGCTGTACCACTTTTGGCGACTTTATCACCTGCGCTAGCAATTTTTTTTTTTTTTTTTTTTTCCGCTTTTATTATTTTAGAATTCTTTTTCTCTTCTTTCTTTTGGAAACATAATTTAACGATCTCCAAATAGAAATACGAATTTCTTTCTTCAATAATTTTTTTAGACATCATTTTAATTCTTATGACATTAGAAAAAATATTCATTATTAAAACTGATGTCACTTTTTACAATTGTATTATTTTTAATTTGAAGCTTTTTTTTAACTTTGCATCAATTTCTTCAAAATCATTCCAAAACTTTATTAAATGTAAGGAGCAGCATGTATAGCCATTCAAGTATTTCATTAATATCCTCTTTATTATTAAATTGCAAAATTTAAAAAGTAATAAATAAAATTTTCATTGGAAAAGTTAAAAATCAGATTAACAATTGTCAAAAATGATGAAACTTACGTTATGATGATGTCCAAAATCCGTTACCTACAGGAAAGCAATGTCCAAAATCTGTTACCTACAGATTGCTGATTTAATTTGCTAATTAACAATTTTTACAAATACCTGCTGTCTTTTCATGTTCATATATTGTGTTCTAGGTATGCATACTATAGAATAAAATCAAAATTGATGTCAAATTCGAAAATTTTTGAAATTGCTCAAAGTTAACTTTTTTGTTCCCACCTTTTGAGAACTGCCCTTATATATAGGCAGATATGGGTTCAGTGATTTTCTTTCGGTAATTTTTCGGAACTGAATTTCAAAAAAAAAAAAAAAACGCAATTTTGCATGACCTTCGATGATGTTAGGGGGAGTGGGTTTCAAAATATTCTACTGGAATTATAATGAAATCGGTTTTCTATAGCGTAGTTTTTTAAATACTCTATTATTTGAAGGGGAAAGGAATAAGTTCTGAAACCACCTTGGCTAAATCTCTATATTTTAGTTGTTTTAAATCAAAATGATGCGGCTGCCCCCCTCCCCTAAAGCAGGTGTAAATCAGATACGTAATGAGAAGGGGGAAAAACGCCCCTCCTTGAAAATTTTCTGGATTCGTCCTTGACTTGCGGGCAGGAACTTGCTGCTTTAAACCCATTGATTTGTTTGCAAAAATTTCAATAACGATCCCTTTAAAAACCAGCAATAGGATCCGACCCTACTATTCAACATTAAACATTCTAAGCTCGATTACTGTGCAATTCCTTTTTCCCTGTTGGAAGTTCGGCGCCCGCTTCTTGATTTCTAGACAAGTGCCAGAAGAAAAAAAATACATATTTTAAAAAAGCAGATGAAAATCAGCGTTCATCAATGCATCAAACAATTAACCTCAATAGATTGAAGACGAGCAATCCCTGATTGCTTGAAAAAAAATCACACAAACTGCCTATTTCAAGTGAAAAGTCCTACCCAACTGTCTGTGTTCTATTCTAATCTTCGTGCTTTCCTATTGTATTGCAAATGATTCTGCGGCTTTCGACTTTTAACCTTAACATTTTTTACTTCAAATGCGGAAATCAGTTCAGCTCGTGGAGAAATTAGAAATAAATTTGCTGCAGGAAAACCACAGAATGGATGAACATACGATCAAGAAAGAGATGAGAGAGAGAGAGAGCAAAAAGAAAAGAGAGCTCAACCCTTTATTAGCTCTCACGTGGTCCGCGGCATGGCATTGTGTTGGTAAACACCGCAAGGCGAAAGAGGCGGAGGGGAATCGTTGACTCTGGCAAAAACCAGACAGGCAGACTGTGAACGGCCCAGAGCCAGACAATAAGGGAAAGGGTTACTCCATCTCTATGATGTGATGCCTATTATGGGGGAACGTATGATGTAACACAATAAATACGATCAGATGAATGCTTTTTTTTAGCTTTGACACGTCTGGAAAGGTTCGAATAGGAATGTCAAAAGAAGTTACTGAGGCTTGGAACCGAACCAGGTGCACCCGTAAAATTATTGGGTGCACCGCTTCGGATAAACTTTCTCCGCATTTTTACATTATTTTTTGGCTTGAAATAAAATGTACTTTTATTGCTACATTATGGCAGCAGTACCACATAATGGGATACTATATTTTTCCATTCTTATTTCTTTTTTAAATTTCCATGTATATACAGTAGCAATTTAAAAGAAAATCACTTTCATTTTTTTTTACTATTACAGATATGGAGAAAGATACAGGGATACTACTACAGGAAATTGGATGGCTGAAATTATGCTACAGACGCGGACAAAAAACTGCTTTACTCAAGAAAAAGTGGAAATGTGGGCATTTTTTTTTTTTTTTTTTCATGTATATGTTCAACGCAATGGTGGTATTGTTTCGAAAATTACATTTGTAGGATTAACCTCACTCACATTGTTTTTTAGGATTAATAAATTATTTATTCTTAATTATTTCGAAAAATGAAAAAAGGTAAAAAATATAATATTTTAGAAAAAGTGGGAGGAAACAACATATCGCTCGTTTGGAAAACGAGTGCTACAATACGAAATTTTTATTTATTCATTTATTTATTTATTTTTCGCATAAAGGCCTTATCTTCTTTGGAAAATAATAGCAGATTTTTTGTTCTAATATTAACTACTGGAGAGCACAGCAAAGTTACTTTTCTTAATGCAAATGGGGTCGTTTCCAAAATTTTAAAAGTATTTTTTTTCTGAAAGAACATGCTTAAAAACATAGGATCTAACCATTTTTTAAATAATTTGTTTCAGTTTAATATTATTAAAAAACTACATAAATCGGTGCGCTTTCATTATTTACATTTCTTGGCGATGACATCACAAATGATGAAATGCCATTCTGTGTTGACATTCACAAAGCAAAATATTTAATTCGCATCCTTACTCACGTGTATTAGCAACGATAGGGTTGGCAGCAAGTGTAGAGCGCAATTTTATTTCGCTTCTTGATTATCATAACGTGGAAACGCGGTACAAAATGCGCGAAAGAGCATCATTTGTGACGTCATCAAGACCACGCCTTGTTTGCAAAATCGGACTTTTAAAAAATTAATTAAAAAATAACTGTTGGGAAAATGAAAGAATTTTCTGGGTCTATTTTATTTTCTTTGCTTATTCTATCAATTTCAGTGACTAAAAGTACTACTTTTGACTGAAGGAAACAACCCCATTGCCTGAAGAGTTTAATTTCAAACGCTTCTCCTGTAAAATTTCATTTCTTCGTATTGTGGCATTCTTCTTCCAAATGAGCGATGTGCACAAATTCTTTAGTCAATAAATTTTATGTACACAATTGCAATCATATTACTCGTTACACGTACATAGAAGTACTTACACCCTTGAAGAACACTTCAATATCAGGTCCTGCACGAGGTTCGAGGAGAGCTTTGCAGCGGTCTCGCATAGAAGATATCCACTACTGCATGTATTCCCAACTAATTTCACGGATTCACGAAATTAGTTGGGAGTACATGCAGTTCATTTTAATTTCCTGCAGTTTTTTCTTAGTAATAGGCTTTTTACAAAGACATCACACGATAGTGTCATTATGATATGAATTTGTTCCACCGTTTATTGCCTTCTTAATAAACACACACACAGAGAATGAAAGAGGCGTGATTAAAAAATCATCTGCAGATAAAAATCGTCAGCGTGTCATTATTCGCAACTCCAATAAACTATAGGCGGCACTGCAGCTGCTGTCTAATAGCGGATGAAAAAGGTAAAACAAACAAATACCGTAACTTATAACTTGCTTCGATGCTTAGTGAATGACAGTAATTTTTGATCGTGTTTGTGGGAAGCTACACCACAAACTGTCTAACTGTAATTTACCCCAAAGAAAACACGTGGAATGGAATGTCTTACCCTTTTCGGTAGTAGTGTTAATCACCGCAAGGTAGCATATTCGAGCTCTGGAGTTGCGAATTCATTTCAATCAAAAGCTAAACTTAAGCAGCAGAACTTCAATTAACGCGTAATGCACATTAACAGGTACCTCCAAAATAGTCAGAAGTGCATTTGAAAGTTGATATCCTTTATGTGGGACCATACAGCCTCCATTTTAGGTTGATTGGCCCAAACATTATGTGCTAGTGAAAGCATTATGCTTCATCGTTAAAATATTTGAGAAATGTATCTTTTTCATCAATGAAATCCAAAAACAGAGAATTTCAAGCAAAATAACAAGACCCAAGATCTCTATTGAAAAATTAAACATTGGCAGCTCTGGTAACAACCCAAATGAATTCAACTAATACAGAATACAACAGAACAACATCTATTAACCAAAGTGATCCGGACTAGATCTCCTTCGGTAAATCGAAAATTCCAGATAAAAGAGATACCGAAAAAGGGCTGTATTGACACAGCATAAACTTGTACTCTGGCTTTTAACATGTTAAGGTTTACAAAATAACTACTACACATCGTTGGATCAATGCTGCAAGTGAGTAGCCTCAGTATTTTTCATACTGCTTCAAAGAAAACTCAATAAATGATTTTTTTGAGCAATCACGATTGCTTATTGTTCTCACTTGACTGTTTTGATGTCCTATCATTTTATTTTCCCTCCGCAACCCTCTGCAGCATCACCGTCGACCGGCTCCTCACGATGCTGCTCCTATAGCGAAAGCCGTCTCCAGGTTGCATCCATGTTCTATACACACGCGCTTACATACACAACTGCACACACACGCACACGCACACAAACACATACACGCACATACACACGCGTATACCTACAGACATCTACACATACAAACACACAAAAACATACACACATACATACACGCAATTACTCACACATTCATGCATACATACAGACACCTACACATGCACACACACATACACACAGCTACCCACACATTCATGCCTGCACACAAACACAAACACATATGCCTACACACACATACACATACCCCCACACAAACACTCATACACACAACTACCCACACACTTATGCCAGCACACAGACACAAACACACATGCCTACACACACATACCCTCTACACACAAACACACATACCGACACACAAACACACACGCCTAAATACACACACTCGTGATTGCGAAAAACATAATTTGAATTCAAGATGTCAAAATTCAAATTTTTTTTTTTTTTTTTTTTTTGTTTAACGATTATTTGGAAATGCGAAGACTTGATTCTAATGTTGTTAAACTAAGACTTGAAATTTTATTTAATTACAAGTCTTTGTGTCCTTTTTCGAACAACCTTTTGAGCAGCTCTTTTCAAATATGTATTGCTGTAAACAAATTTGTTCAATATATGTCCCATAAATCAGAAAATGGAATGTAACTTTAATACATAAGAACGTAGTTCAAAAATAATAACTTAGTAAAACAAGACTTTGCTTTTGAAGTCCACCTTTTCGAGTTTAATGGTATTTTAAAAAATCGACTTATTTAATGCTCCAAACTACACCGGTGGGTTTAAGGAAGAGAAAAAAACAGTGGTATAAAATGGAAATGAATGGATAATTTGTGTCTGCCGTAGATATGGCTGCCATCGGTGATCTTGTTTACTTACCAAAAAAGGAAAAATGTAAATAAATGAATTAAATAAATAAATTAAGATTTCAGTACATCGACTTAGGTTAAATGAGGTTTCGGTTAAAAGAGTTTCGGATAATTGAGATTCTACTGAACTGTTGAACGAAAGTAATGGGATTTTAGTTGGAATGCGTTTAATAAGTTCAACACTGTACTCTCTTTTAGAACAAAATGAAATGAGAAAATTCTTGCGGATTTTTTTTTTTGGGGGGGGGGGCAATCACGATTGCTTATTGCTTTCATTTGACTGTTTTGTGGTCCTATCATTTTATTTTCCCGCCAGCACCCTCTGCAGCATCACCGTTGACCGGCTCCTCACGATGCTGCTCCTATAGCGAAAGCCGTCTCCAGGTTTTCATCCATATCCTACACACACGCGCATACGTACACAACTACACACACCCGTGCACACATGCGCACATGCACACACACAATCACATACACACTCAAACACATACACACAAAAACATACACACACATACACACAACTACCCACACATTCATGCATGCACAGACACACACATATGCCTACACACACATACACATACCCCGCTCCCACGCACACACATTTATACACACAACTACCCACACACTCATACCTGCACACAGACATAAACACACATGCCTACACACACATACACATACCCCTACACACAAACACACATACCCCCCCACACACACATAAATACACATACCTACATTCACACACACACTCGTGATTGCGAAAAATATAATTTGAATTCAAGAGGTCAAAATTCCAATTATTTTATTTATTTATTTATTTATTTATTTTTATTTTTATTTATTTATTTATTTTTTTGAGCAATCACAAATTCTTTATTGTTTTCATTTGACCGTGAATGATGTCTTTTGATTTTTTTCCCCCGCCTTCTTCTGCAGCACCACCGTCGACCGGCCCCTCCCGATGCTGCTCCTGTAGCAAGCACCGTATCCAGGCTACGTCCATATCCTACATACACACACACACGCCTATACGCATGAACGCTTTGACACTAACACACACACACGAGCATACACATACGCGCGTACATGCATACAAACGCGAGCGTAAATACACACGCAAACCTCACACGCTCGTGATTGCGAAAAACATAATCTGAATTCAAGACACCGAAAATTCAAATTTCCTTTCTTCTTCTTTTTTTATAAGTAGAATAAGTAGAATAATACTTTTTAGCAAGAGTCGCCCAAAAACTTACTCGAAACAACTAGAAATAGTTCCAATCTTGACACGGTTTTCTGAAAAGATTCACCTTTTCTTCGTGCTAAGTAACTTCAATTAAATAAGTTCTCAACCAATAAAATGAACTGTGCAACACATTTATTATCAACACGCGATAACTCTAAGAACTTTTCATTACTACACAACAATGTTGTTGAAGAGACACATACACAACATATAAAACTCTCAGAACACAATTTTTTTAACTCACCAAATATTCCATCGTTGCCATAGTAACGCTCGCGCATCGGCAGCCGATAAATAAAAAATTAACACAGCGTAAAATTTTGAGGTAATAAAAATCAAGGCTGAACTCAAGCCAGATAAGAATTGGTGATTTTAACAATGATCCAGCTCAGAACAAGGATCTTTATGTTGAATACTACAACAAATTCGCAACTCCAATAAACAATAGGGGCGCTGTAGCCCTGTCAAATGGTGGATGAAAAAGGTAAAACAAACGCACGCCGTAACTTGATTTGACGCTTAGTGAATGACAGTAATTTTTCATCGTGTTTGTGGGACGCTTTCTTTTCTATTCTTCTGAAATTACATTACACCACAAACTGTCCGAAGCCTTGTAATTTACCCCAAAGAAAAAACGTGGAATGGAACATTTTACTTTTTTCTTTAGTATTGTTGATCACCGCAAGGTAGCGTATTCGAGCTCTGGAGTTGCGAATACATTGTGCTGCATAATACAGTGAATCCAAGATGAATTAAGTCACAATAGATTGAGTCTCAGAAGACAGGTTCACACTGTCTAAAAGTGTGGGAATCCTTAATTTATGAATATACTATCAACTTATAGAATTATCTTATTGGAATATCAAAACAAGAGGGCCTCCCTCTAGTTTGACTGGCACTGAGAGTCTAGACAAGTCTGGTAGATGCAGTGTTCCATCACAATTAATCAAGTCCAACAACGAGGCTTAACTATTACACTTTGCAAACTAAATAGCTTCTAGGTTCGAATCCTCATCATATATTCATGTCCCGAAACTCTATTAAAAGCCACGTCACAGCGTTGAAGGATTACTGTCTCAAAAAATTAGGATTTGGGATAGCTGCCGGGAAAAAGTGGATCAATTAAGAATGGAACGATTTCCTTTCAGAGCTGTCAAAATTTGACGGATCTGTTTGATTGAGAGAAATTCTTAATGAATGACTGAATAATTATAATCATTATACTACTGGGGAATATTATATGTCTCCTTCGTCAATTCATTTGGCTGAATGGCGATTTGAAAGGATTGTTTTTTCTTTTGGCATAGCAAAAAATGGTTGAATGCTGTATTGAATGTTAGCAAATAAGCACTCTGAACAAGTGATGCAGTGAGTTACGGTATAGTTTTTTACCTCTTTCGAAAACCTGCACTAACCCGTGGTTAGCAACTTTTTATTGTTGTATTACAAAGAGATGGTTTGTTCGGAAGAAATATTGGATGATATACAAAATGCGTTGTACGCATGTGCCCCCCCCCCCCCCCTCCGCTTTTTTTTAAACTTTCAAAACTATTTTTTAAAGGTAAGTATGTTGAAATTCTACAATCTGATCCAAAAATCATACGGTTCGATAGTGAAAATACGTAAATGTATATTAGTCCATCTAAAATGGCAGTTTTTTTATTTCTCCAAGCCTAGGCAAACCTTGAAACTGCCCCCTTGCCCATCTTCCTTCAAGTTTTATATTAAGTTTCAACAGCAAAAAAATTTATATATATATATATATATATATATATATATATATATATATATATATATATATATATATATATATATATATATATATATATACACACACAGACATAGGGTGTATTTGCAGCCCTCCAGAAGCTGCTGCCCGAGGCAAGGGCCCCGGCTTGCTCCCCCCCAAGAACCGGCACCGTCCATGTATGCTTGGGTCAAGCATTTATGATGAATGCCTATGTTCCTTTATGCATACTCACTGTACGTTTGTGTCAAGTATCAATTCTAAAACACACTGTTACGCACATGACCAAGTTTTGGTACGCATATAAATTTACAGTCTTTTATGACGACACGTTTGTATCAAGAATCAAAAACTCATATCAATTATGCAGACACGATAATGACTAATATCTTTTGCACACGTAAATGCACATTCCCTTACGCTTATTACGAAAACTTTAGGCCAAGCATTTCAATGATCTGATCTATGTCTGCAATGCATTACGAGGCTCTGTTGCATAATTAAATATATATTCTTTAATATACTGACGACACGTTTGTGTCAAACATCAATGATCCATGTATGTAATGTATTGTTCCGTGAATGACAAGATTCTGTTGCGCATTTAAATGCATATTATTTCATGTACTGATGCCAAGTTTGTGTCCCAGCATCACTAAAGCCCTGGTTTCCTAGAAGCGAAATCACCGAGCTTTGATGTCGATGTTCGGCGTGACGCTGAAATCAAAGTCAAGTGATTTCGGCGTGCCACTCACAACGTCGATTTTGTTCGGGCGCGCATGCGCAGAAGAATCAAGCTTTCCTCTCGGCGAGAGCGACGCCGAAGGTCGGCGATTCCCTCCTAGGAAACCAATGATTTATCCATTGATGTAGTTCATTGTTACGTGGAACATCAGCGTAAATTGCGCAGTAGAGCGATAATAATGGGACAGAGTTAATCCAGCACAATGATTTTGAACCGCTATTCTGATGAAACGACACACGTCCGTTTAAAAATTCGACTGGTCTTCACACATCTTTCCTTGGCCAACGTTAAAAATAATTCTGTGTTCAAAAATTAATAATAATCACTTTTTATACAGTATTTTTTAAGGAAATTTTGTGATTACGTGACACATTTTGAATGGATTTTTCTCAAAAGTTTGCTTATATATAATTGCATGTATTTACATAAAAACACTGTTGTACGTAAATAAGTAATAAAAGACTCACAATTGCGTATAAAAATAATTGTATAATAAGCTTTTGGGTAAAAGTTTTAATATATACATATGCATAAAAATTGTAATATATATTTGTATAAAAATCTTATTATACTTAAATGAGTAATAAAATTCTTTAAAATAACGTATGTAACAGTTCTATAACATTGAAAAAAGTTTTATTGGTATTAAAAAAATTAAACTGATCCGCGAAATTTTTTCCAAACTTTGACCTGTTCACGGATGAAAAGGGGTTGAGAAACACTGATGTAGGCAAATATGGTAAAGTTTATATTGATTGACCAATGAGAGGCTATAAATTAAAGGTTGAGCGTCAAAAATCGAACGCCTATTTACATGTCCACAGTTCTTGAAGAGAATAAAAGCCATAGGTAATTTGATTGAACCAAAAATGGTTCTTGATAGCAAGCAAAAGAAAAGCTTTTCTAGAGAATTTACGTTGGTGGTTGACGATACCACCCCCAAATACTGTCTTCAAAGTCAAGTCTTTTGTCTTATCTTCCATTCGTTTCACTTCCTCCGACTCTGCAAAGTATCTGAAGCAGGTTCTTGATGCTAAGTGGGAGGGTTTTTTTTTTCCCCTTGATTTTTCAGAAACCGGAACCAAATCCGACGGTTTCGTGGGAGTCAAGGCCCTGAATAATGTAGAAGGTGGAAGATATATTACTTTTTTTTTTAATGAATGTGGTATTTAATTCAACTTGCGTATGAGTTTTAAAGAACTCAGGTTAGTCCCTAATGGGGTCGTTTCCAAAATTTTAAAGGTTTTTTTTTTTGAAAGAGCATGCTTAAAAACTCTGACCATTTTTTAAATAATTTGTTTAAGTTTAATATTTTTAAAAAATTACTTAAATCGGCGCGCTCTTAATGTTTATGCTCCTGTCCGATGACATCACAAATGATGAAATGCCATTCTGTGTTGCCATTCACAGAGCAAAATATTTAATTCGCATCTTTACTCATGTGTATTGGCAACGATATGGTTGATAGCAAGCGTAGAGGGCAATTTTGATTTGCTTCTTGATTATCATAAAGCGGAATCGCGGTAGAAAGATGCGGCAAAGTGCATCATTTGTGATGACGCCTTGTTTCAAAACTCGGACATTTAAAAAAATTAATTAAAAAATAGCTGTTGGGAAAATAAAAGTATTTTCTGGGTCTATGTTAATTTTTTTTTTGCTTATTCTATCAATTTCAGTGACAAAACGTACTACGTTTGACTAAAGGAAACATCCCCATTCTGAAGTTTCAAAGACTTTGTAAAAGAAAAGGAGCTCATTTCCGGTTGTCTTTCTGGAATCGATAAACTTTTCCTCTTGCGTTGTAAGTTTTGTTGTAAAAAGATAGAAGGAAGGAACTTTTAATAATTTCTAAGATGTTGAATATATATGAGTATACTATAGTTACTATAAGAAAATTAACTCAAAGAATGCACAAATGTGCAAGAAATTGCAGACACGTGTTTCAGGATTTCAAAGGAACTGCTTTTCAATGCAGAAAATTTTTGGCTTTGGGGGGGGGGGGGGGGTACGTCATTCAACAAAAGTAACAACATGGAACAATGTATAGCTTAAATAGAAAATTAACAGGACAACCAAGACGAAATGAAACTTTGAGTCAAATTTATTACACTGATTTTGCTGGATGGACTTTGCATCTTTGAAGCCCTGAAATAAGTGTCTGGAATTTCTTGCAAATTTGTGAATTATTTAGATTGATTTCCTATGGTTATTTTGTTACACAAAATAATTTATTCATTTTATACTGTAGTTATTTATCAAACCAGATCTATCAAACTATAAACGGTACTATAAACTATATTTTACTTAAATTTACTCTCCTAGGGGGATCCGCTGCCTGTTTGCTGTCGCTCACAAACCAAAGAAGATTGTTAAGTAAATTACCGCTCTATAGCCAGGGCTAAGGCAGAAATACATGATATACACCGCCAGCTCAGTAAATTAAAGCCGAGGACTGCAGTTTCGTGATTATTAGCACTCATCAGCGTGGCATAGGAGGAACTAAGCTTTGCAAAACAAACTATTAGCTAATACAGAATCAGCACTGACCGACCAGATGAGTGACCGAAACTTGGCACTCTTGGCTTCCTTAAGAGGTTTTCCACCTCCAGCTCAGTCACTCCTATGCCGGGCTGATGAGTGCTAATAAGCACGAAACTGCAGTCCTCGGCTGGAATTGACTGAGCTGGCGGTGTATTTAATGTATTTCTGCCTTAGCCCTGGTTATAGGGCGATAACTTACTGAATATACCTGCCTTGCCTTCAATATCCGAGTTGAACCGAACCATTGTTTCGGTCATTCGTCTGGTCAGTGCTGATTCTGTATTAGCTACCAGTTTGTTTGGCACTTTTGGCTTCCTTAAGAGGTTTTGCATCTCCAGCTCAGTCACTTTCTTAGGCCGGGCTGATGAGTGCTAATAAGCACGAAACTGCAGTCCTCGGCTGGAATTGACTGAGCTATTCATGCATGAGTATTTCATGCAAGAAGATTGCTTTGCAATCATATTTGACTCGCAAAGATTTTTAAAGTGCTTGTTTTAAGAAGAATCAGATTAAAATACACATTACGAATAGAACAAAGTAAGAATCTCGCTCCCCCTTCTGTAAAAAACAGTTTCAGTAGAAAGCTCGATGAATTAAAAAAATATTAAAATCCCATTCCAATTCGAAGACACAAATTACTTGATAAAAATACGTAAAATAAAATTATTTTTAAAGAACCGCTTCAAAAAGCATCCCTTCCTCAGGGTTCAAACTAAGTTATACCAAATTTCACAGCTTACAGGCCCCTTGAACACAACAAAATGATTGTTTTTTTTTTTTTCGTTTGAAAAATCACTTTCAAACTTGTAGTCTCTAGTAACATTTTACTGTCTAACTCTGAGTTTGAATTAAATTGAGTGTAGGACTTTCACTAAATTAGAAACCCTTATATTTGATGTTCTATTTAATTGAGAAAATTAGAAGCTCAATCAGATGCAAAAAAAAAAAAAAAAAAAGAAAAAACCCTTTCGAATGACATAGGTTGTTAAGGCATGTATAAAATTTTTCGTCCCTTTAACAGGCAGTTTATGAAAAATTTAGCTCAAAAAATTATTTACAAAAAAGCTGATTTAAAATTAAAAAAAAAAACATCTGCAAACACCCGAGACTCGAAGTATATACTTTTGAACAAATAAGGATTTTGGAACGGTTTGCAATCAGATAAGTGCTTAAGATCTTTGTTTGGAGAAAAATTTTGAAAACTCCATATTTTGATAGTTATCTTTGGTTTTCAGATTTCAACGGTAACTACTTTTTAGTTATTGAAAAAAAAAATGTTTAATGGGCGAACTGGAAAATGGTGTAGTATCAACGCCAGGTACAGTGAAACCTGTGTAAGTTAACCACTTGCGGTGCAGTACTTCAGTGGTCAACTTAGACAGGTGGTCAACTTATAGAGGGTAGTAATGAAAACTTTTTTTTTTTTTTTTGTTTGCCATTTCTTGTTCCATGCATTTATTTTTTAACTAATTGGAATAGTTTAAACTCACTTTCATTGTTTAACTTTTAAACAATTTACTTTTAAACAATTTTAAAAAATGTTGTTTAAATATTTTTAGAGATTATTTACCCGAACGACGCGTAAAGCATCATACAAATTTAAAATTTCTGTGAATTGATGAAAAAAAAAAAAAAGGCCTCATTGCTTATGAAAAACTACTTACTTGATATTAACAATTCCTAAAAATTCATAACAAGTCAAAGGGGACTCAAATTCTTCATTTGATTTTTTCTTGTACATTTCTAACCATGGTTATCTATTTTTCAACAAAATAAATCCTTATTGAAGTTTGGCTCATTTTCTGGGACTTAACATTAGCCCAATGTTTTTCGATGGAAACATAAATATTCATAGGTTTTTCTGAAATGTCTGTTTACTCATTTGAGGCATAACTGATAAAACTTTTAGTACAATCTCCTACTTTTACCTAGGGGTCAACTTACAAAGGGTTTTTTACAACACTCCAAACCAAAGCTGGTGTATATTAGTGGTCAAGATAGACAGGTGGTCAAGATACAGACGTGGTCAGGTTACAGAGGATTTCCTTCATTATATGAGATGAATTCCGTTCCTGACAAAAAGAGGTCAACATAGACAGGTGATATATATATATATATATATATATATATATATATATATATATATATATATATATATATATATATATATATATATATATATATATATATATATATATATATATATATATATATATATATAATTTCATTGTTTCATACTTGTACTCACAAAATTTGCTAATCATTTTTAAAGAAACAAATACCAATAAATAGTCGTTTCAAAAATCAATTTCAATTGGATTCTTAGATTCACGATTTTCGTCTAAAACTGTCACATCAGTTTCGAATTAATCATTTCAGCGATTCAGGGCGTAATACGAAGCTTTAACGCACAATTACACAAACCTCATTAAATACTTTCTTCTAGAATTATGTCTGCTATTGTCATTTACGTAACCTTTCCTCAAAATGAATCATAAGGAAATCAATGTCGCAATCAAACGGGAATAGTAAAAGATAACTATCTCTTCCATCCGAATAATTGTGCTTGATTGTTCTTTCCTGTCGTAAAATATAGGGAAAAACTGCGTTTTGAAGTGGAGGTGATGCTTAATGGTAAGCCATGGAGAGAAGACAATTTCGATGAATAGACTTAGAGGTAATAACTATCACACCTTTGTGTTACATAAGGCACTGAAAGAGAACATTTTTGATTCGGGGCAGAACGTTTTATTTGTACACGTGCAAGCATTGGAAGAGTGATTTTGACTTCTAGTCAGTGTTCAGTAAGTTACCGCCCTATAGCCAGGGCTAAGGCAGAAATACGTTGATTGTCCAGATAGGCTATTTGCGAATAAAAGGAGTCGTACACGACTTTTTTTTAGGGCTGCTGAGTCGGAGGAAGGGACTCCGACAATTTTAGTTCCCGACATTTTTAGCCTTCGACCAGAGGGGCTCCCGGAACTTAAATTTTTTGGAGGGCGGAAAGTCTTAATTTGCCGAATGGAACTCCAAACTTTACCGAATGATGATGATTTTGCCGAATGGAACTCCAAACTTTACCGAATGGTGATAATTTTAACGAATGGAACTCCACATTTTATCGAATTAATGATTATTTTGCCGAGTGGAATTCCAAATTTTGCCGAATGATGATAATTTTGTCGAATGGAACTCCAAGTTTCACCGAATGATGATGATTTTGTCGAATGGAACTCCAAACTTTACCGAATGATAATAATTTTAACGAATGGAACTCCAAACTTTACCGAATGATAATAATTTTAAGGAATGAAACTCCAAACTTTACCGAATTAATGATTATTTTGCCAAGTGGAATTGCAAACTTTGCCGAATGATGATAATTTTGCCGGATGGAACTCCAAACTTTGCCGAATGATAATTTTGTCGAATGGATAATTTTGCCGAATGGAACTCCAAATTTTACCGAATGATGATAATTTTGCCGAATGGAACTCCAAACTTTTCCGAATGATGATAATTTTGCCGAATGGAACTCCAAACTTTACCGAATTAACAATCATTTTGCCGAATGGAATTCCAAACTTTTCCGAATGATGATAATTTTGCCGAATGGAACTCCAAACTTTACCGAATTAACAATCATTTTGCCGAATGGAATTCCAAACTTTGCCGAATGATGATAATTTTGTCGAATGGAACTCCAAACTTTGCCGTATGATAATAATTTTGCCGAACCAAATTCCAAACTTTGCCGAATAATTACAATTTTGCCGAATGGAGCTCCTAACTTTACCGAATGATGATAATTTTAACGAATGGAACTCCAAACTTTACCGGATGAAAATAATTTTAACGAATGAAACTCCAAACTTTACCGAATTAATGATTATTTTGCCAAGTGGAATTGCAAACTTTGCCGAATGATGATAATTTTGCCGGATGGAACTCCAAACTTTGCCGAATGATAATTTTGTCGAATGGATAATTTTGCCGAATGGAACTCCAAATTTTACCGAATGATGATAATTTTGCCGAATGGAACTCCAAACTTTTCCGAATGATGATAATTTTGCCGAATGGAACTCCAAACTTTACCGAATTAACAATCATTTTGCCGAATGGAATTCCAAACTTTTCCGAATGATGATAATTTTGCCGAATGGAACTCCAAACTTTACCGAATTAACAATCATTTTGCCGAATGGAATTCCAAACTTTGCCGAATGATGATAATTTTGTCGAATGGAACTCCAAACTTTGCCGAATGATGATAATTTTGTCGAATGGATGTCCAAACTTTGCCGAATGATGATAATTCTGCCAAATTGGATAATTTAGTCGAATAGAACTCCAAATTTTGCCGAATGATGATAATTTAGCCGAAAGAAATTCCAAACTTTGCCGTATAATAATAATTTTGCCGAACCAAATTCCAAACTTTGCCGAATAATTACAATTTTGCCGAATGGAGCTCCTAACTTTGCCGAATGATGATAATTTTGCCAAATTGAACACCAAATTTCGCCGAATGATGATAATTTTGCCAAATTGAACACCAAATTTTGCCGAATGATGATAATTTTGCCGAATGGAACTCCAAACTTAACCGAATTAACAATCATTTTTTCCGAATGGAATTCCAAACTTTGCCGAATGATGATAATTTTGTCGAATGGAACTCCAAATTTTGCCGAATGATGATAATTCTGCCGAATTGGATAATTTAGTCGAATAGAACTCTAAATTTTGCCGAATGATGATAATTTAGCCAAAGGAAGTTCCAAACTTTGCCGTATGATAATAATTTTGCCGAACCAAATTCCAAACTTTGCCGAATAATTACAATTTTGCCGAATGGAGCTCCTAACTTTACCGAATGATGATAATTTTAACGAATGGAACTCCAAATTTTACCGAATTAATGATTATTTTGCCGAGTGAAATTGCAAACTTTGCCGAATGATGATAATTTTGCCGGATGGAACTCCAAACTTTGCCGAATGATAATTTTGTAGAATGGATAATTTTTCAAAATTGAACACCAAATTTCGCCGAATGATGATAATTTTGCCGAATGAAACTCCAAACTTTACCGAATGATGATAATTTTAACGAATGGAACTCCAAATTTTACCGAATTAATGATTATTTTGCCGAGTGAAATTGCAAACTTTGCCGAATGATGATAATTTTGCCGGATGGAACTCCAAACTTTGCCGAATGATAATTTTGTAGAATGGATAATTTTGCCGAATGGAACTCCAAACTTTTCCGAATGATGATAATTTTGCCGAATGGAACTACAAACTTTGCCGAATAATTACAATTTTGCCGAATGGAGCTCCTAACTTTGCCGAATGGTGATAATTTTGCCAAATTGAACACCAAATTTCGCCGAATGCTGATAATTTTGCCAAATTGAACACCAAATTTCGCCGAATGATGATAATTTTGCCGAATGGAACTCCAAACTTTACCGAATGATAATTTTAACGAATGGAACTCCAAATTTTACCGAATTCATGATTATTTTGCCGAGTGGAATTGGAAACTTTGCCGAATGATGATAATTTTGCTGGATGGAACTCCACACTTTGCCGAATGATAATTTTGTCGAATGGATAATTTTGCCGAATGGAACTCCAAATTTTACCGAATGATGATAATTTTGCCGAATGGATCTCCAAACTTTTCCGAATGATGATAATTTTGCCGAGTGGAACTCCAAACTTTACCGAATTAACAATCAGTTTTTCCGAATGGAATTCCAAACTTTGCCGAGTGATGATAATTTTGTCGAATGGAACTCCAAACTTTGCCGAATGATGATAATTCTGCCGAATTGGATAATTTAGTCGAATAGAACTCCAAATTTTGCCGAATGATGATAATTTAGCCGAGGGAAATTCCAAACTTTGCCGTATGATAATAATTTTGCCGAACGAAATTCCAAACTTTGCCGAATAATTACAATTTTGCCGAATGGAGCTCCTAACTTTGCCGAATGATCATAATTTTGCCAAATTGAACACCAAATTTCGCCGAATGATGATAATTTAGCCGAATCGTCAGACAGAAATTACGGAAGGAGGAAATTTTTGGGAGGGCACAGCATAATTCTTCCTTCGTGTTTGTAATCTTGTTCAATTACCTAAGCCCAACTCAAATTGTAAAACTTTCGACTTATCACTATAACCAGTTTACTTAATTGACAAAACCAATCCCTTCTTGCTTTGATAAATTTAGCGTTGTCCACACTTTTCACTCTTTGAGGGGGAGGGAGGTTCAGGAAATTATGAGTTAGTCTCATATGAGAAAGAGGGAGTTAGAAGTGTGGCATCAAACATTTTAATCGAAATAAAAGCCTTTTTCTTAGCAATATGTTCATAGCTCAAGTAGTAATCTTGCGTAAGGTGTGACGAGGAGAAGTGATAAAGTGTGAAGAGAATCACTTTGTGACAATGGATCAGGGAAATGCACAGAAATTTTGGTGCCCGTCACAAGTGACTTTTACGGGCCCCCCTCCATATTGTTTACCCCTACGTCTCTAAATACTGTCTGACCACGGATTGTATGGAAAGACAAACATCCGGTTTACAGCCGGAAATGGACGAATCTATTTCTTTACCGATGTCAGCTTTTGCAGGAGCAGTGTCTCATTCAAATGGGCAGAATACGCGCATCAATTTTTTTACTTTTCCCCCTTATTCACATAGATTCGTCTTATCTGAACATTTGAAAATTCCACGCAATCCGTGGTTGGACAGTATATTTCACCCCTCATTTTAAAAATCTCGGGCTCCCTTCAGGCTCGAGCACAGGCCAACAGGTGTCCCTTCTCCCCCCCCCCTTTGCACGCCCCTGCAAAAGGAGGGTCACATGTTGAAAAAATGTCCGACATCATTTATGGACAACCCTAATTACAGTTCCTTTCATCACAGCATTGCATCTTTCGATTCTTTTTCCCACCACTCCGATGGACCCAAAGTTCCACAGCTCGAAGATGAGGATGATCCAAGCGATACTATCTCACACCCTTTAAAAAAAAAAACCTCTAATCGATTGGGATGATGCGTGATCAATTCCATCTGCGGACGCTCGGGATGAAGAAAAAGATGGAGAGGACGAAAAAGAGAGAGAAACCGGAAGGGAACAAAGGGAGTCCTTGGGTCTTCGTCTGTGTTCCATCCACACCCTCGCCGTCTCGAACTCATTATCGGAGTCTAGACGGAGGGAAAGCCAACCCCGCGGGTCGAGTCTCGAAACTTTTTCTTCTTCCCGCTCGCGTGCGGGATCTGTCCCTCCTCCTCCCAGAAGGGAAAGAATAGGTCATCAGAAGGGAAATGTCGTTAAAAAGTCACAAAGTGAAATATCTCCACGTGTCCTAATGACTCTTAAAGATTAACCCTGGCGATAAAGGAAGTTATCATGGTTATGTTCATGCCCGACAGAAATAGGGAAGTTGCAACCTATTAAATGTTCATATTTTGGCTATTGGATATTGTTAATTGACCCTCAAAACTAAAAAATTCACCATCGCCGAATTTTAAAACACCGTGGTTGATTTTTAATGAATTTTTAAAAATCCAAGCGCAAAAATGCGCTCTTCTGAAACATCACGAGCCAGCGTCACAGGGCGCGAATGGGCAGCCTTCCGCCGAAGATCAGTTGTTTTCGCTAGGGACATTTTGAGCGCGCTGATGTTTTTATTTTTTAGAAATTCAATAATCCTTTTGAACGTACTATGGAGGCCGGATTCGTTAAAGCACAATCTAAATAATCTTCCTCATGTAACATCAATGATGATATTCGAATATTTCCGAGAGGATGAGAGGTTTAATGTTCCAGAAACGCGAGGAGTTAAATGCGAGGAGATACCCCTTTTACGTTTCGTCTTCGAAGTCGAATGCGTGACCTTCGACTTCTCCCCTATCGGAAGAGCGCATGACGTCACTTCCTATGCCATTTGACGTCACAAGCGCTTGAACTTTAAAAATTAATTTAAAAAAAAACTACTTATCGTATCGGAAAAATGTTTTCACCATGTTACTCTATCATATAAAAATAAAATTGAAAAATCGAAAACTTCCCTATTATCAAATAATTCGCATTTGAAGAATGCACGGAAGAAAAGCGAAATGTCTTTTTTTAATTGAATTTTTATTCGAGAGCTTTGAAATCCTCATCGGCAAACTTTTTGTGTGACGTAGATGTTGTTTAATTGTTGCCAAAACCAATGAAAAACATTTGTAATTTAGTTTTGTTAAAAAACTTAACAAATTAATTTCAATGCTGAACTTAAGCAGAAATATATTTGTGGATTTAAACTTTTTAACTAATGTAAGATTCTTGGATTCTAGTCAAGTTATCAGTTTAAAAGCGTAATCCACATTGCAAAGTTTCATTTTTGAGATTAGTTTGTTCATTTTTACCAACAGAATTAACTTTCTCTCTACAAAGTATAAAATGAAGTCTCCAAAAAGCGTCTGTTTGTTTGAACGCACAAAACTCGAGAACTACCCGACCGATTTCGCTAAAATTTTCACAATATTTTTCTTTTAGCACCGAAAAGGTTTGCAGAACGGTTCGAAAAGAATTCTTCTTTTTTTATTCCCATTTAGGCTCAATTTTCACATAAATTCCCGAACATGGGAGTGAAAAATCACATGCATATATTAATATTACATATCGTTGGAAAGAGTAGATTTTTCCGCGTTCTACGCAGTTTGTTTCAATGCTTTAACTTAATTACGGCAGGAGTAATTTGCGTTTATAGCTCGAATTTTTTTAGTCTTAGCTGAAATTTAGGCACTACTTTCTTCATTAAATCTATCAATAAACAGTGAATTGTCCCACAGTTTTGTTTTTGACACCATTGGAAAAAGCGTTAATTTCTTCATTAAATCTATCAATAAAAATCAAATCGTTAACCATTTTCTTTTGCATTTTAATTCCTTAAACTTATTTTATTTTGTATTTCCATTGTTACGCTTTTTGAATTCATATTTCTCGATTTAATTTCTTAAAATTATTCCAATACCTGTCGTCATTGTTTGGTAGGGAACTTTTGCATGATGTTTTTTCTTTTATTTATTTATTTAAGCCTGATTGTTGATAAAACGACACTTGACATAATTCTTATTTTCAAGGTAGACCGGGCAAAACCGGGCAACGCAGCCAGTAATAACTAGTATTGTAAAGTTAACTTCGTCAATTTGTTAGGTAGCTTTACGAAAATTAGAGAGCCAGATGCATTTTTACTTATTTTTATTTAGAAAAGGCAACATCGAAAATATAACGTAACAGCAGCAATGACTATTTCAAAAATAGTAAAGGTAAAAGCTATGATTGTTGCCACAATGGTCAAAACGTACATTTGGAGGCTGAGGAAGTTTCGCAAAAAACGGAAACTTCAACAATATTTTTTGTTCAGGGCAGAATGAATTTTGAGAGCAATGTTGATGTACTCGGCAATATTTTTTCAGAGAAAACAACTTTAGTTACGAGTTTGATTAATTTGTTCCAGCAGGATAATGCCTAATTACATGTTTCTCAAACCTCAAAATGATTCCTTTGTGATTATTTTTTGAAATTACTGTATTGGTTAGACAAAAGGCTCGACCTACGTTTGATGGAAACTTTGTGAGGTATTCTGGCACGCGAAGTATGAAAAAAAAAGGTATTCAATATACAAACAAGCAAGAACTAATTTTCTCCATCGAAAAAAACAGAAAAAGAAATTCCGAGAACGTTCTTCAACTTCCATGACATCAAGACTGATAAAAGTGACTGAAAAAAAAGAAGGATATTATTAATTACTAGGGTTTTTTCATGCCAAAACGCTCGTTGGCCTTATATTTTCGTCCAGTTTGAACGATGATATTTTTTTTTATTAATCACGGCAAAACATTTATATTTCCTATTTTCAAATGTTCTGCATTCCACAATGATTTCTAGTATAAAAAGGCACTTTGTGTATAAATTTCACTGAATTATTTCAGTTTTTTTTTTTTTTTTTTTTTTTTGAGCAATCACGATTGCTTATTGCTCTCACTTGACTGTTTTGAATTCCTATCGTTTTATTTTCTCACCAGCACCCTCTGCCAGCACCACCGTCGCGTCGACCGGCCTCACGATGCTGCTCCTCTTGCGAAAACCGTCTCCAGGTTGCGTCGATATCCTACACACACACGCATACACACATACATACACACACTCATGCTGCGCACAGACACAATCACACACACCTACACACACACACACACACTCATGCCTGCACACAGACACAAACACATATGCCTACAAACAAACGCCTACACTACACACACAGCACTGCATACACAACACGCACACACATACATACATACATACATACATACATACATACACACGCACCCCCACACATGCGCCTACACAAACACACACACACACATGCACCTACACAAACACACACGCGCATTCATACACACATCCTCGTGATTGCGAAAAACATAATTTGAATTCAAGATGCCAAAAATTCAAATCAATATAATTTCTTTTTTCCCTGTGAAAATTTTTTGCTGTCCTTCTAATTCTGACCATCACTGCACTTAATTTCATTTTTAATATCTAAATTATGTCTGTGATTTTTTTAAAACATGAAAATTATTTCAGACATGGGGATCGTTTTTGAACAAGACCGATACTTTGGTTTTACACCGAAAAATAAGTGAACAAAAATGCAGAAAAAAGATCGTTTCTGATTAATTGAAAAATAATTAAACGGGGAATACCGCCCCAGGAGTCACCTTTCTCCCTACAAATGCTCATGTTTTTGAACTTTTCACCTCCATAGCTCCCCAGAAGAATGTTAGCGATTGTTATAAGGCTTTCTTGTCTGTTCCCCTTTAAATAAAAATAGTGCAGTGAAACCTGTGTAAGTTGACCACTCACGGTGCAGTACTTTGGCGGTCAACTTACACAGGTGGTCAACTTGTAAAAGGCGGTAATTTTTTTTTTTTTTTTTTGTCATTTCTTGCACCATGGTATTCATTTTTTGAGGAATTCACCCTTACTCGTTCTGTTCAACTCACTTTCATTGTTTAACATTATTGAAAGTGAAACAATAATTAAAAATATTATTCAAATAATTTTGTTAGGTTTTCCTTGTTTTTAACTATATTAGACACTTTAGTTTTAGAAATTCCATATATGCCAGCTAATATTCTCTAGCTTTTCCATTTTCAGTTAATTTTAATATTTCATAGTTTTTATTAATCTCAAGTTCAGCTAACTTTCTTTTTGAAGCCTTTTTATATAAAACTCATAGCACAAAGAGCAACAAGCTCGACTCTCCCAGTTCATAAAGGCAAAATCAAAATGTCCTATCTTTTAATCCTTGCACCATAAACATGTAACTTTACTCATTAGCAAGCGCAGATCTGCGTACCCGCAGCGCGAGAGGCCTGCGTCCTTAAAGGGACTAACAACCCTAGAAATTGAAGAAAAAAATAGAAAAAAACTAGCACGAAGACTTATTCACTTTACTAATAGACACTGCTGGCCACTAGGGGGGGCTCTAAATATTTTGTTGCAGGGGAATCAAAATGTATAAATCCGGGCCTGCTCTTTTTAGCACAATTCCTGTGTTGTCACAACATATTGCAACTGAAAGGAAAAGACTTTGAACTTTTCTACTGACACCTATTTTCATTGAACAGAGTATAAAAAACTATCTCAATCAACAAATGAAAAACAAGTTTGGAGAATAAAGAGCAGCATTAAGCTTTATGCTGCTGGTTTAGTTAGCAAAATGCTGTTCTGTCATCAAAGCATTAAAAGCATTCTTGGAAAGCTATGAAATAATAATAATAATAATAATAATAATAATAATAAATAATAAAATAAAATAATTTGCTGAAGAAAGTTTAAAAAAATAAACCAAGTGGTCAACTTACAAAGGGTTTTTTACAATACTCCAAGCCAAATTTGGCGTACATTAGTGGTCAAGATAGACAGGTGGTCAAGATAGAGAAGTGGTCAAGTTACAGAGGTTTTCCTTCATTATATGAGTTCGGACTAATTCCGTTCCTGACAAAAGCGGTCAACATAGACCACAGGTGGTCAACTTACAAGGGCGGTCAACTTTACAGGTTTTACTGCAGCAATAAAACTGACGAGAACTGAAAATAAAAAAAAAATGCGACTCAACCCCCTCAAACGTGGTGAATGGATCGAGAAAATGGTACGCCTATTCCAATTCAGGAAGATATTTTGCATAAGAATCAGCAAGAATAAACTCTATGGAAAGAGAATTTTATTTATTTATTTATTTGTTATTTGTTTATTTATTTTTATTTTTGTCATGTAGTGATTTAAAAAAAAATGCCTAACAAATCACACAAATTAAGTCATTTTCACTAAGTCAACAAGTTTTTACCTTTCATTTCTTGTTACGAGTAGTTTGTGCATATATATAAGGGTAAGGAAGAAATTAGTCCTAATCGTCCCACACACGGCATTGGCAATACCCAATTAAACTATGCAACATGCGAAAGAAGGTTTCATAAAATAGGTCCATTACACACAAGAAAAATTCCATTCCTGAATTTATTCTTTTTTGTTGGCACATTATGCAACTTCTTCATATCCGGTGTGTCTGCATTTTATTAAAATGATTCCAATTGCTAAAAATTTATCATACTGTTTTCCACTCCTATTACTAAAACAATAGCGACAAACAATTTAAAAGAGTTTTATAGATTTGCTACAGACGTAATTTATTTGTAGTAGACTAATAGAGTATAAAAAAATCGATTTTCAGACACTTTTTTCATTACAATTGTAATACGTCGCGCCAGATAAACAACAATCTTACCTTGAAAAATTTTATTCGTTATTTTTATGTCCAAATTCGTGCCAAGAATATCAACAGGTGATGAGGCAGACGTTTGAAAAAACCCACCCAGACAATATAAATAATATTTTATCGCCGAATTAAGCTAAAGAAGGCCAAAATATAAAATATATGTATTATATATTTGGGCGTAAGATATCCGGCCAACAATAACGGAAGAAAATTTTTGTTTAGAAGAGCTAACTTTTCTAAATGGTTTACTAACAATGTCAAGCGTGACTCTAATTCTCAGATTGTCGTCTGAGTTCAATCCATATATCGTCTGATATGTCAAAACTCATCAACAGTGGCGGGAAAAAAACAGCCCAGGTGTTGCTTCTGTTCTCAAAGAACAAATATTCTATGTAGTTTTATTTCTTCCGCTTGTTCAAAATGCTACGAACCAATCACGGCCGGACAACGGCCTGTAAGTAAACGGTGCGAAAAATGAAATTATTTACAGACAAAACAACAACTTTATAAGAATATTCCCCACTATTGATGTTTAAATTTGATGTTTATGTCGCTGGTTAACTATTAAATTATTTTTTATATGCGTCTGAAAAAATATCTAATGTCATTTATGGATTTGTTGTGCCTTTGGAACTGTCACTATTGAAATCGAATCGTGTTTTATGTGTTTTTTTTTCTTTGCGTATTAAAAAGCGGAGGGAAACGAAAACAGATCTTGCAAACAACAAAAGGTTTGCGACCTTCTGAAAGACAAAAGCAAAGATTGTATGTTAATGATGCTCATTGTTAGCTAAAATTCATTTGAAACTACAGAAGAGTCTCAAAAATCCGAGTCTCAAAAGTCCGAGGTTCGGCTCAATCCGAGGCGTTGATATTTTTAAGGTATAAACTTTGTAGACAAAAAATGTTTTAATCTGAAAATTTAAATATTTTGCTATGAAGAATTCCCTAATAATATACGATTAGGTAATAAAAAGAAATTTAAAGGTTTATGTCAATAACACTTGCCAAGTGACAAGAAATATTCTTTGAATGTTAGAGATGGATTAAAAAAGGCCTTGGGGAAAGTAGGAAGTAGGTTGATGCAAAAAATAACTTGAAATTAAAACATTGTTTTGCCCCAAAGGGCGAAAAAACAGCTCTTTTGGAATATCTGATTGCGATTTAAAAGGAAAGTGCAAAACTTGACACTGTACGAAGCGTATATATGAAATTTTATCCTTCTATGACTAACGTTTTTGTATTATGCGAGGTACTACGTACGCTCACACATAGCAACAAATGTCACGTCAAAACTAATCAAAACTTATTCGAGGACGATCAAAGGGCAGTTTTTGGTTGCCTGCAAGTTTACACACAAGTACGTACAGGCATCAAGAAAAAAATAAAATCAAAACTCGTTTAGGGTTAATTAAAGCATAAAAATATGTTGATATTTCAGTGATAAATATTTAGAGGAGACAGTATTTCCTTTCCATAGCGTAAGGAAGTAAACAGCGCATGTCCTTATGTAGTCTAAAGAATTTTTCGGATAATCCGAGTTTTCCGTAATCCGAGGTGAGGTGAGCCCTAATTACCTCAGATTTTCAAGACTCTACTGTATTTAAAAAAAGTGGAATTTTCCATGAGAAACAAAAATTTCTCTCTCTCCCTCGCACACACACACACACACACACACACACTGTAACAAGGCAGGAGGAGGGGGACTCAAACCATAGTCTTAATACTTAAAATACACCGCCGGCTCAGTTATTCCATCCGAGGACTGCAGTGTCGTGCTTTTTAGCACTCATCAGCCCGGAATAGGAATCACATGAGCTGGAGGTGAAAAACCTCTTAAGAGAGCCAAACAAACTGGTAGCTAATGCAGAATTAGCAAACCAGATGAGCGACCGCAGCAATGATGCGGTTCAACTCAAAGATTGATGGCAAAGCTAAGGTATTTTGTAGTAAGTTACCGCCCTAAAGCCAGGGCTAAGGCAGAAATACTTAAAATACACCGCTGGCTCAGTTATTCCATCCGAGGACTGCATGTCCATGCCTCCAGCTCATGTGATTCCTATTCCGGGCTGATGAGTGCTAAAAAGCACGAAACTGCAGTCCTCGGATGGAATAACTGAGCCGGCGGTGTATTTTAAGTATTTCTGCCTTAGCCATGGCTTTAGGGCGGTAACTTACTACAAAATACATAGTCTTAATGTCTTAATGCTCTATTTCGAGTCGCACCGATCCAGAAATTTGATGAAATATTAGCAAGTAGACACACATGTCAGCTTGTTAAACATTGAAAAGAGTTCAAATGAGCCTCACATTCCAATTTTTAAAAAGTGGTCTTTTAAGTAATTTTACTTCAAAAATAGTTAATTTTTGAAAATTTTCGAAATTTCAAGTGTGTTTTCCTAGGCTGTATGTATCTAAGGAATGAAATAAAACAGAGGGAATGTGGGGCAAAGTGAAATAGCGGAGCAAAGTGAAATGGTGAAATATTTACTCTGGTGAAATAGTTTGGCGCTACCTATTTGGTAATACTTTAAGTGTGTAGTAGCACATGTAGTTTATTCCAGACAGGAAAAAAAATACCGCTGAAGATTAAAGCATATGATAATACAGGTCATTTTCAAAAGTTGAGATCCTTATTGAAATATTTGTCGTAATTCAAAATTATTTTTGGCACAGTAAAATGAGAGTTTGTGGGGAAAAGTGAAATAACTTGTTTCGTTTACTAACTCAATCATTTTTTAAATCACTTAAGTTAGGGCCGTAACCAGACTTTTGCTTCGGAGGGGTTTTACGAAACACATTTTTTTGAAACATTTATATGATCTATCAAATTTGGTTTCAATGTATATTCTATCGATTTTTGTTACAATAGATTATCTAAATGAAGAGAGGGGATGTTCTTACAAAAAGTCATACTATCTTTATCTTTACAAATAATAAAGCTGAAAGTCTCTCTGTCCTGAGGATGTCTGTAGGATGTCTGGATCTCTGTGACGCGCATAGCGCCTAGACTGTTCGGCCGATTTTCATGAAATTTGGCACAAAGTTAGTTTGTAGCAAGGGGGTGTGCACTTCGAAGCGATTTCAAACAAGGCGTGAATTGCGCTCTACGTTTGCTATCAACCATATCGTTGCCAATACACGTGAGTAAAGATGCAATGGACGAGTAAATTGCGAAATTATCATAATGTGGAATCGTAACATGGACACAAGCCAATTGGCGAGATACGAAATTATCATAACGTGGGACCGTATTATGGGTACAAGCTAATTGCCGAGAAGATTCACCATACATTACTTGTAAATATACAGGCGAACCAAAAGACCTTTTATTTTTTCTATTACGGGCAAAGCCGTGCAGGGTACCACTAGTACACAATAAATGAATTTCTCAATAACTACCATAAACTACCATAAACACACAATGACTTTGTGCAATTTTTCAGTCAAACTAATTTCATTTCACAAATAAAATTGAAATAATAATACTACCAACATTATTTTTGTCACGAAATATAAATAAATAAATAAAATAAACAAATAATGGAAAGCATTTCTTCGGATGAAAAATTTCGGAGGGGGTTTGAACCCTATAAACCACTCCCTTCCATACGCCTCTGACTTAAGTATTCATTTCTTAATTAATGCCTTTACATTCCTTTATATAGAAATTCACTCATTTATTCATTCATTCACTTGTTTTCTTATTCATTCAACTCTTTTACTTGTTGTCTTCACATATTACTTTTTTTAATTATTTTATTATTCGCTTATTGTTTCAGTATCTTTTCATTTATTCATTCAACCTTTTATTTACTGATTCATTTCATGCAAAATAGTTTTTATAATCGAATGGAAATTTTTTTGTTAGAAAATTATTTTATTTTTCACTTCGCTCCATTACTTTTTTAAAGCGAAAAATTTCCAACTTTTTTTCTTTTTGAGTGTGCAATTTAACTGCAAAAAATAGAAAATACTGCTTTTGTGAAAATTTCATCATAAAATACAATCTTTTTTCTTTGCGCTCTGTAATTTGAAAAACAAATTTCCAATTTGTTCATTTTCAAAAGACTTAGTCATCTTGACTATTTCATTTTACCCCACATTCCCATACGTTATGAAACTTTGATGAGAAGACTTTGCCATATGTGTGATGCAACAAAAAGTGTTTTCCTTGTGGAAAAAAAACGCATAAAAATGCAGTTTCTTCATCTCAAAAGTTTTTTTTTCTTTGTCAATAAACCCAAATAAATTTCTAAAATGATTTCTGAAAGATATACCGGTCCTCATTCATTTTCAGAAGGAAAAAAAAAATGAATACGTTAACAACTTTTGAAATCGTCTCAATTTGGGATCGGGTGTTTTGGTCACCTTTAACTCCCAAAAAATATTCTTATTCAGCAAATTTTGAAGGACAGTTCAGAAAATTTGTGGACAGTATTGCAACAGTGATTTTTTTTTTAAATCAATGGTTAATATACTTAATGTCTCTTTTTATTAGATACAGGCATGTTGTATGTATGTATGTATGCACTTTGTTTTTCTCTCTCATTTTTCGGAAAAATTAGGAGCTTCATTCGCTAAATGGAGAATGAGGTTGTTTTCTTCAGTCAAAAGTACTACTTTTTGTCGCTGAAATTGATAGAATAAGCAAAAAAATTAACATGGACTCAGAAAATACTTTCATTTTCCCAACAGTTATTTTTTAATTAATTTTTTTAAACGTCTGATTCTTCAAACAAGGCGTGGTCTTTATGACGTCACAAATGATGCACTATGGCGCATCTTTCTACTACGTTTCCACGTTATGATAATTAAGAAGCGAATTACAACTGCGCTCTACGCTTGTTATCAACCCTATCGTTGCCGATACACCTGAGTAAAGATGCGAACTAGATATTTTGGACCGTGAATGGCAACACTAAATGACATTTCATCATTTGTGATGTCATCGGCAGAAGCGTTTAAACGATGAAAGAGCACCGATTTAAGTAATTTTTTAAAAATATTAAACTTAAGCAAATTGTTTAAAAAATGGTCAGATCCTATGTTTTTAAGCATGCTCTTTCTGAAAAAAATACCTTTCAAATTTTGGAAACGACCCCATTCCACCCTCTCATAAATTTAGAATTGGTGCTCCCCGCTCCTTTCTGTTTTAGAAAATAGCACACCACTTCGTGCGATTTTGGGTTGACCAGTCCAGTCGGCAATCTAGTCGCCCTTTTTTCTCCTACCTGCAGAATTCATTCAGATTTTTGCGAAAGCGGCAAACCCTTTAGATGAAAAATGATCCTTTATGCAATGTCCTTCCTGAGAGATAAACGCTAGTGTCGGAGACATTTCCTCAGCTGTCAAGGTCACCGCAATACACTTCTATTCCTGTCGCATTCGAAAAATCCATTTTCGAATCGACGTCGGACGGCACGTGCCGCTTTCATGCAGGATTTAGCGCCGCCGATATCGGCTGTGTAAACCGAACGCTGCAACAGGTGGATGGAGAGAAGATTCGAGGCGCAGGATAATCATATTCCGAGTTCTAAAAGCGCACTCTATTCTGGGTGCAGCTTGCTATATTGAGTTTTGAATTCAGGGTTAAACCTCGTCCTAATTACGCTGTTAAAAAATATGGAGTGAGTTGAATATATCTCGTGCAAAGCATGCTCGTCGCTTGAACACAATTTGCAGAAATATCATATTAAAACCCAGGGGCGGACACAGGATTTCATCTTAGGGACGGGGGTCATGGCCAGGGGTGAGAGTGGACTCAAGTAAAATTTTTTGAAGACACTCTGAAATTTTCTAAGACTATGAGAAAGTAACCCCTCCCCCACCCCGTAAAAAAAATTCAAAATTCCACACAAAAATTATTGAAATCTCCATTTTTAAAGTTTTTTTTTTTAGGTTTTAGAATGTGTTGTTAGCCCTAAATTTTCGGAAACGGCAACCGTAACTTATGTAGTCTCACGTAAGGCAATTTTCTTAAACTTGGGTTACATTTAATTAAAATAATAATGATTTAATCAAAGTTCGCTTGGTTTGACCTCTGGGATTCACTTTGTAATAGCCGTGAAGGGATAGTATGATATTTCCTGCTCTAACGGTAACTTTGAATTTGTGCCGAAAAGAAGTTCAAATTTACATAACACTTAAATTATAACAGGAATCTCAAGATACGAGTTGACAAAACGTATAGGGCTTGTTGATATTTGCAGTGGAACCCGAAAGTTATAGATCTGGAACATAAATGAAGGATTGTCTAGCATAAAAATTGTGATTAAACATTAACTAATTGGTGTAACTAAAAAGTTATTGCACATTAATTATAATAAAATAAACATTAAGATAATAGCTTCTTATGACGATCTCTGCTCTTTTTACTTTCTTCTTATATCCAATATATAGAAGAAAGTATTGGGTTCGTGCAAATTTTCGAATTTCGAATTTTGACGGATTCGAACGTTTTGAGGTGTACTGAGTCCATTTCGACTATTTTTGGAAAATGTCTGTCTGTCTGTGTGTGTGTGTGTGTGTGTATGTGTGTCACGTCTGTGTGTGACCAGTTTTTTGTGGTCGCTCTACAGCAAAAACTACCGCATGAAATCGAACGAAATTTGGTTGACGTATGTGCTGCTATGTGAACTTGTGCCCATTGGTTTTTGGCGCGAATTCCTCCAAGGGGGGTGGAGCAATGGGACTTTTTTGAGTTACGCGTGCTTGCTATTCCTCAGGAAGTAACTGGCGGAATCAAACAAAATTTGGTCCATATGTTGCCATTAACAGGAACAGGGGCTGATTCAATTTTGGTGTCAATAACTCAAACGGGGGTTGAGCTATAGAACGTTTTTTGTCGTCAATTGTGACTGCTGTATCTCAAGAAATAATGTACGGAATGAAAGAAAAATTTATCGGCAAGTAGCCCTTAGTGGGTATAAGAGCTGATTTTATTTTGGTGTCAACAGCTAAAAAGGGGGGGTAGCGCAATCACACGTTCTTTTTTTCCATTGTGAGTGCCCTATCTCAAGAAGTAATGCTATGTTCTGGTTGAAATTTGGAATATATGTGAATCTATATGTACACAGGCTTCGGTTCAATTTTGACGCCAATCGCTCCAAGAGGTGTTGATTTATTTATTTATTTTTTGCGAATAAAAATAGCTTTATTAATGCAACAATAAGAAAGATAAATCGTAATAGATTGTCGTCTGCGTATTTCTCGTGATTTTTACTTTCTTCTATATCTAATATATAGAAGAAAGTATTGGATTCGTGCAAATTTTCGAATTTCGAATTTTGACGGATTCGAACGTTTTGAGGTGTGCTGAGTCCATTTTGACCATTTTTGGAAAATGTCTGTCTGTCTGTATGTGTGTGTATGTGTGTGTGTGTGTGTGTGTGTATGTGTGTCACGTCAGTGTGTGACCAGTTTTTTGTGGCCGCTCTACAACAAAAACTACCGCATGAAATCGAACAAAATTTAGTACACATATGTGCCCCTATGTGAACTTGTGCCCATTAGTTTTTGGCGCGAATTCCTCCAAGGGGGGTGGAGCTAATGGGACGTTTTTCGAGTTACGCGTGCTTGCTATTCCTCAGAAAGTAACTGGCGGAATCAAACAAAATTTGGTCCATATGTTGGTATTAACAGGAACAGGTGCTGATTCAATTTTGGTGTCAATAACTCAAACGGGGGTGAGCTATAGAACGTTTTTTGTCGTCAATTGTGACTGCTGTATCTCAAGAAATAATGAACGGAATGAAAGAAAAATTTATCGGCAAGTAGCCCTTAGTGGGTATAAGAACTGATTTTATTCTTGTGTCAACAGCTAAAAAGGGGGTAGCGCAATCACCCGTTCTTTTTTTCCATTTTGAGTGCCCTATCTCAAGAAGTAATGCTACGTTCTGGTTGAAATTTGGAATATATGTGAATCCATATGTAAGCAGGCTTTGGTTCAATTTTGACGCCGATCGCTCCAAGAGGTGTTGATTTTTTTTTTTTTTTTTTTTTTTTTGCGAATAAAAATATTTTTATTAATGCAACAATAAGAAAGATAAATCGTAATAGATTGTCGTCTGCGTATTTCTCGTGATTTTAATTGTATGGAAATGATAGGAAATATTATCTCAATGATTTAAAATTTTTAACTGTTGCCATCTTATGTTTGTTAACAAATAAAATATTTGTAATTAATTCAAGCAAGGCTTTTAAAATAACTTTCAATTTTCGCTCTTTGCTTTGCTTTTGCAATAATTCAGACATTGGGATAGTCGTCAAACTTTTGCATGTGTCATTTTGTTTTTGTTGGGAATATTGCTTCCTCGTCAAGCATGGGGAGGGATCAGAAAAAAAAAGAAAAATATAGAAGAAAGTTTCGTGATGGCCACAACATACTAGTAATTGTATGGAAATGATCGGAAATATTATCTCATAGACTAATAATAAGAGTAGACCGAGCTATGGCAACCCTTTTGCTGCTCATAAACGAAACCATGTGACTGGTGGATATCCTAGCAACAGCGGGCGTTAATCGTAGCAGACGATCAACGCCAGCGCGAAATAAAATAAATAGAATTTATGGAACACGGAAGAATGATCTTTTATGGAGTCCGATTTGTAAATGTGTTATTTTAAGTTGTAAATATTTTGTTAATATAGTGAGTTTTTCGTTTAGATAGTATTGTGCATTTTCTTTAGTCAATTTCAATAACTCTCTAAGCAATAAAAGATGCAAGCGACTAAGAAGAATCAGCAAACGGTAAGATTTTTACCTACAGTTTCAATTTAAGATACCGATTAGTACATTTTTGCGTTAACGCAAAACGTTTACGCCATTTCGTTCACGCCAACGCTGACAGCTCCAAATGAAATAAAAGTTACCGAAAACTGATTAAAAACTATTACTAATGTCAAAATAATAGAATGTCAAACTAAAAGAAAAACAGTTCAATCTCTGCACCTGGAAGTTTTTTTTAATGAAAACACATTGTCGTAAAATACATGTCGAGTGCCAAACTGTAGATAATGCTGCCATCTAGCAACCATGCTGCCAAAGTCTTCGCCAAGCCCTTCCACTAGTCACATGATACATCTATGAACCAATTTTCTTCATCAGCAAGAATGAGAAAGCTCGGTCTACTCTTATTATTAGTCTATGATATTATCTCAATGATTTTAAATTTTTAACTGTTGCCATCTTATGTTTGTTAATAAATAAAATATTTGTAATTAATTTAAGCAAGGCTTTTAAAATAACTTTCATTTTTCACATTTTGCTTTGCTTTTGCAATAATTCAGACATTGGAATGGTCGTCAAGTTTTTTCATGTGAAATTTTGCTTTTGTTGGGAATATTGCTTCCTCATCAAGCATGGGGAGGGATCAGAAAAAAAAAAGAAAAATATAGAAGAAAGTTTCGTGATAGCCACAACATACTAGTTATAATTTATGTACTGATATCTCCGTACAGAAGGTTCATTTTATTTTTTCATTTATATTTATTATTTCAAAATTTTCAGTGTTGACTTCAAGATTTTTGTGACCAACTTACTGAGGCAAAGTCAGTGATGACAATTTCAATGCGAATATGATCTATGAAAAATAATTTCATGTGAAAAAGAAATGAAAGATAACATCGTCTTCCATTTTACTTTAGTTTCAAGTCACTCATATTTCAATATTAAACTTTTTTTACGTATGTTGGCTGGTACATAAAGAATGGAACATATAATTGAATGAATAATCTATTTCCACACAATGTGATCCAACGTTTCCCTAACCTCTTTCAAACCTCAACTGGCCGCTGACCTTGAAATCGAGTTTTATAAACCAATGGCCAATTTAAAAATAAAAAATATTCTACTGTATATAAAAAAGTTATGTAACTAATTACTCAAAAGATGATGCATCCAATGCAAAAACACACAGCATCGCTTGTCTAAAACGCAACCCGAAACACGGGCATCGCGTTTCGCATTAATTGTCACCAGACACATTTCACAGAAAATAATTCATTCGATCGAAATTGACAAGGCTGTTTGAACGAGGGAAGCTGCGGCTGTGGGATCTATTTCAATTTGCTACATGGTATCAAATCTTGAAGAGGGTTGAAGATAGCTGCTCAAAGGAGTTATCAGTTCGATTTCTTCCACTGTCCTGATACGTGAAAGAGGTGAACAAACTGATACCATTCGCTTTAAACGATTCTTAACCCTAAAGTAAAGGAAAAAAATAATAAATAAAATAAAATAAAAATATTATATATTGAATTTTTGGCATCTTGAATTCAAATTATGTTTTTCGCAATCACGAGCGTGTATGTGTATGAATGCGCGTGTGTGTTTGTGTAGGCGCATGTGTGTGGGTGCGTGTGTGTGTATGTATCTATGCATGTGTGTGCGTGTTGTGTATGCAGTGCTGTGTGGTGTACGCGTGTGTGTGTGTGTGTGTAGGCGTTCGTGTGTGTGTGTATGTAGGCATATGTGTTTGTGTCTGTGTGAAGGCATGAGTGTGTGTGTGTGTGTAGGAGTGTGTGTTTGTGTCTGTGCGCAAGCATGAGTGTGTGTGTTTGTCTCTGTGCGCAGGCATGAGTGTGTGTGCTTGTGTCTGTGCGCAGGCATGAGTGTGTGTTTGTGTCTGTGCTTAGGCATGAGTGTGTGTGTGTGTGTATGCGTGTGTGTGTAGGATATGGACGCAACCTGGAGACGGTCTTCGCAAGAGGAGCAGCATCGTGAGGCCGGTCGACGCGACGGTGGTGCTGGCAGAGGGTGCTGGCGGGAAAATAAAATGATAGGAATTCAAAACAGTCAAGTGAGAACAAAAAACAATCGTGATTGCTCAAAAAAAGCTCAACATCAGTTCTTGATATTTATTTTCCAATAAATTGTCACTATATTTCAAGCCTTATTCTCTGATTACGGCGATCGGCATTGATTTTCCGTGCCTGATGTTTTATTGTTAAATTAAGTTTGATGTGGGTCATTGTAAATTAGAACGACATCTGATAAATACAAGTTATGAATTGTTCCAGGGGTTGGATTAGAACAGATGCAAAGGACGCCGGTGCATAAAGAGTTATTTAGGTCGATTTGTTTCCGATAAGATGGCACTTTTTTTTTTTTTTTTTCGTCTTGCGAGCGGCTAAAGTTCAAGTGGGTTGATCTAATTAATTTACTTTCATTGACAAATGCGTATCATGTTGAATATCTACAAGCACAAGAGAGGGTTAAATAAATCATAATCTGAAGTTGTTCTCTCCACGTATGGAAAACGTAACAAGTTGTTACAATCACGGCAGTACGAGTTGATAACAAAACAAGAGACCTGAACAAAAACTAGGGGCGGATTTTATTTTTTTATTTTATTTTAAACCAATGATACCTTCGTACCTGCCATAGCTTAACCGGTGAAGGGTACCATGGTGGTTGAGGGGAAGGGGAAGAAACTGAAGGGGAAAACTTTTGAAATACTTATACATATCGTACATACGCACATACCTATACACACATACTCATATATATACATATACAGTAGAACCTGCCACATCCGGATCAATGTGGCGACAGACCGATCCGAATGTCAAAAAATCCGGATATCAAGACCGCATTTAAAAATAGCTGTATTATAGTGTTTTCAAGCTGTATTTCTGTTCTTATAAGCAAAATTTAAAGTTTTAAACGTTTATAAACTTAGTAGTATGTACATACAATATGCGCCATAGAAAAACAAAAGGTTACACAATTTATTTACAAAAAGTTACACATCACACTTATAGTATCAGTACAGTCCGCGAACCGTCCGGATATGGGGAGGTCCGGATGTGACAGGTTCGGATGTGGCAGGTTTTACTGTATATACATGTATATATACACACATGCATACATATACATATACATATATATACATACATATATATACATATATACATAAAAAACACACACACACATATATATATATATATATATATATATATATATATATATATATATATATATATATATATATATATATATATATATATATATATATATATATATATATATATATATATATAAGGGGGAAAAGGCTTGAAAAAGTTAGTAGGCTCGAAGTGCTATATTGAAGCCGAGATACTAGGAATCAATGAGAGAGAATGCTGTTACATATATATCCTCGTATAAAATAAAAATATTAACAGAAAAGTAAATTTACAAAAATACTTATAGTGAAAAGACTCTTGGTTAAAAGGTTGTATACATCCAAGATGAAATGCCTGGTTTGTGGGCCCTTCGCGCAGAGGCTGATGGGAGGTCGCAGAGACCTCACCATAGTTTCCTTCTTTAGAAAATCAGTCAGGCGATTTGGAAAAATTATCATCATCCGGCAAAACTTGGAGTTATATTCGGCAAAATTATCATAATTCGGCGAAATTCGGAGTTCTATTTGGCAACATTTGAAGTTCCATTCGGCAAATTGAGACAGGGGTGCCCACAAGGGGGGATTATGGCGCAAGTTGTGCCACCAAATTTTTTGAAGGGATTTTTAAAATTTATTTATTGATTTATTTTTAATTTAAATTATTCATTTTATTTTATTATATTCTGCTTTTATTTCATTTCATTTATTTATTTAGTTTGTGTTTGTGTCTCTTATTGGCGTAGTGCTGAAACTTTCTAATAAAATAATAATAACAATAGTAATAATAATAATAATAATAATAAATGAATAAATAAATAAATAAATAAATTTTTAAAAAGGTAAATGAAAGGGGAATGGGCACCCCTGAATTGAGAATTTCTCTCCTTCCAAAAATTTAAGATCGGGGCGACCCTGCCGTGACGATGCATTTTTGGAGTCCCGATTACAGAACAATCAAAAGTTATCATGTACATTTTTGAATACACGTCGGGGACCCTATGGTCTTGGCGGCCTTGCGCAACTGTGACATTTACGATACGGTAAATCCAACACTGCCAAGCAGCACTACACAAATAGATCTGAGCAAATATAAGTAAACGAGCTGATGTGTGCATCACATGACTTCCTTTTACTCCAATTTAATGTCATTTTCTCATTATTGGCAGTTTTAATGTGATTCAATAATTTACTCTCTAAATATCACCAACAGTGGCCAAATTGAAACCAGATTTTAAAAAATAATAATTTAAAAAAATCGCCAAATTTGTCGCCAAGTTGGCGACAAAACTTGGCGACCAAAAGACTGGCGATATATCGACAAGTGTCCGCCAAATTATAACACCACTTGAGTTTACATCGAAATTAGCAATGATTTCCCCCCAAAAAGGGTAAAAAGATCCCCTTTGGAGCATCTGAATGCAACCAAAAAGAGAGGGGCACAACTAGACCCCACTAGGAGTCTACGTACCAAATTTCAACTTTCTGTGATATTCCGTTCTTGAGTTATGCGACATACATACACACATACGCACATACATACGTACATAAAGACGTCACGAGAAAACGCGTTGTAATTAACACGGGGATCGTCAAATTGGATATTTCGGGTGTCGGTACGTTCCTAGGCATATATATCCACGTGTGGTCGGGTTGAAAAAAAAACCTCAACAATCATTCGGGGGTGAGCAAAATTTAAATTAAGGCCGATTTTTTAGTGAAATTTTTTTCGCGAATACCATTCTTCCTGTTTTGTAAAAGGAAGTAAAAAAAAAAATATTTCATCATAAACAACTTTGTTCATCTTGATTGTTCATATCAAATGTATGAGAGAAGCTTATATAATTTTTAACTTTTCGGGTGAGGGGATAAACTCAATAATACATATTGTTTCAAAAACGGCTAAAAAAAAATATGCAGTAAAACCTCGTTGCCGCAATACCCGATGCAGCAATAAAACTTTCTATAACGGAAATATTTTGAGATCCCTTGAATTTGTATATTCAATATAATAAAATTAATCTTCCTTCAATCGAAGAATATTCCTTGCAGTTTTGAGTTAATATTTATCTTCTTCAAAAATGCAAAACGATGTTTTCTCAAAAACGATTGTAATTTCCTTTTAAAATATAAGTCAGTTTGAAAAATGACAGAGGATGGAATAGTTTTAGGAATATTTTTATCGCTTTTTTTATTATTATTTTTTTTAATGTGGGGGGGGGGGGGGTATGAGAGGATGAGTGCCTCTGAATTTCGTTCCGTAAAATCAAGAAAATTGTTTTTTTCCCCATTGTGCGACGTGAAATTCTTCTTGATGACAAGTCAGGAATGTTAAACATCTATCCAATCCAGAATCTGCAGTTCAACCCCTTATGGAACGCTATTTCTACCTGCCATGGTTTAATCCTTATTTTTACTTTATACTACTTTAAAGACATATTGTATTCGCGAAAAAAATTTCACTCAAAAAACGACCTTAATTTCCATTTTACTCACCCCCGAATGAATATTGAGTTTTTTTTTTTTTTTTTCGACTCGACCACACGTGGATAAGTGCATAAGAACGTATAGACACGCGAAATATCCATAATGACGATTCCCGAGTTAATTACAACGAATTTTCTCGTGACGCCTGTATGTGCATATGTGCGTATGTATGTCGCATAACTCAAGAACGGTAAGTCCTAGAAAGTTGAAATTTGGTACGTAGACTCCTAGTGGGATCTAGTTTGTGCAGCTTCCCTTTTGGTTGCATTCGGCTGTTTATAAAGGGGTTTTTGCCCCTTTTGGGGGGTAAATCATTGTTTATCTCGATGTAAACTCAAGTGGTGTTATACTTTGGCGGACCCTTAACGATATACCGCCAGTCTTTTGTTCACCAAGTTTTTTCGCCAACTTGGCGACAAATTTGACTTTTTTTTTAAATCTGTTTTAATTTGGCCACTGTTGATGATATTTAGAGAGTTATCTATTGAATCACATTAAAATTGCCAGTAATGGGGAAATGACATTAAATTGGAGTAGAAGGAAGTCGTGTGATGAACACATCAGCTAGTTTAATGATATTGTATCATAAACATATCAAATATCAGTCATATATTCTGCAATAAAAGAATATCTCCTCTCGACACACCGATACATCGCTCCATAGTAGCGCATCTTAAGTTTTTTCGATGAATAGAAACTTTTTTAACGCGTACTTTTTTTTTCGCGGAAACCCCTGATTTTTTTCAATTGTGTAGTCTGAATTCAACATTCGGCAAATGGTTTTTTCTCGTAATGAAAAAGAAAATTATTTCAATTAATATTCGTTCTCTTCAGAAAATAAAATTAACGAAACGCAATATTTAAAAAAAATAACTTGAAACAACTCGGTCAAACAAAATTTCAGCAAAATCAGTGATATTTATTTTACTATAGCAGGCAGGTATATTACATTTAATTGTTTTTCAGAACTCTTAATCCACACTGCAGTTTAATATTTTTTCTGATGTTCATTTGGAAAATACTATTTAAAAACGCCTCAAACCTTATTTTTTCCATTTTTTGAGCGACTACTTTTAGTTGGAAAGAAAAGTTTAAAGAAATGAAAGAAGTTTTTTAAACCCTTGAATGTGTGTGTATGGGATCTCCATGGAACCCTGGGGGTTCACGGAACACAATTTAAGAATCGTTGGGTCTCTTAAACAGGACCAGGTTAAGGTTGGGCACATGGGGCACAGGCCCAGGACATCAAAAACTTGGGAGTATCAAATCTGCAGTTTAAGTTAAATGTGGACTAATTTCATATTGCACCACAGCAAAGTGTAAACATTAAATGTAAAGAAAAAAAAGATACCTCAAACTTTTAAATGAAAGTGGGGGTGCAAGAAAAAGTTGGTGTCCAAGTTATGTCCTCAAAAATCATAGTCGGGCATTGCCCTTAAATATAGTTGATGTTTAACTGTATTAACACAATGGAATTGACAATATGACATAAAACTATGGGTTTGAGGGTGGGCTAATCCAATAACCCCTTTTTTGAGCCCCGTTCTGGGTCGGGGATAATGATCAGGGACGGATACAAGGAAGGGGCGCTGGGGAGCGATTGCCCCTCCCTTAAAGGACTCTCCACCGGTAATTTTCCGAAAATGAAGTTCAAAAAACGCAAATTTAGACGAGTTTCATTGATGTTGGGAGGAGGGAGGTTTGGGTTTGGGACCCTATCCCGGAATTGTTTCGGCAAGTCCAAAACCTTTGATCAATATTTTAAAATCACTATACATAGTAAAAATTAAGTAATAAAAATCAATCGCCCATTCCTTGAAAAATTTCTGGATGAGGATTGCTTCCATGATTAGGATTGCTCCTGAACACCCCGTTGGAAGATAATTACGGCTAACATCCTCGCTCACCCTTGTCGATGTCCTTCATGACCTTCACCTACTATTGAAACTATGGCAACGAATTAGGCTTTATGAATGTTGCGGTTAACGCCTCAAAAGGAACATTTTCACATGACTAAAAATTCCGTTACTCATAAATTTCTCCCAAATTTCAAGGAAAACACAGAGGAGATATGAAAGCATTTCACTTATTCTTAGAAACAAAAGGAGTTATATTTTACTCGGTTTCTAAATTCTCTTTCTGAGTATATTGCCTCCATTTCGCTACAACCTAGTCCTTGAAATAGCACAAAGCACGAGAAATTTTCTGTGGAAAAAAAGAGAAAGCGCTGTGGAAATACCTTCTGTAAATTCTCGAGCAGCTGATAATACAAGTTGGAAACGACTTTCTGTCTGGAGAACGAGTGCCCGAATGATGACAAATCCGCTCCGTGGAGCTGTTTTATAAAACGGGGTGGTTTCCTTCAGTCAAAAGTACTACTTTTAGTCATTGAAATGGATAGAATGAGCAAAAAAAATTACATGGACCCAGAAAATACTTTCACTTTCCCAACAGTTTTTTTTTTAAATGTGCGATTTTGAAAACAAGGTGTGGTCCTGATGACGTCACAAATGATGTAATTTGGTGCAACTTCCTACTACGTTTCCACGTTATGATAATCAAGCAGCGAATTAAAATTGCGCTCTACGCTTGCTATCAACCATATCGTTGCCAATACGCGTGAGTAAAGATGCGAATTAAATATTTTGCTGTGCGAATGGCAACAGTGAATGGCATTTTATCATTTGTGATGTTATCGGCAGAAGCGTAAACAATGAAAGCGCAACGATTTAAGTAATTTTTTAAAAATATTAAACGAAAAAAAATATTCAAAAAATGGTCAGATCCTATGTTTTGAAGCATGCTCTTTCAGAAAAAAATACTTTTAAAATTTTGGAAACGATCCCATTATTGGGAAAGTGAACCTTTTGTTTATTTTTAGACGATAATTGTAATTTTTAATATGAAAGTGTGCATAAAAATTATGAAAGGGGGTGAAACTTCAAAAGACAAATGGTATAGTAAGTCCTCATTCATCCGGACTCTATGAAACCGGAATTCGCTTAATCCGGCTAGTCATTTTGATGTACATACCGTCGCCTCAGAGCAACAATAGGATATCTTGCTATTATATTCCTGGGATTCGATGTCTTACTGTGGATCTGAGGCGACAATACTGTGTGAATAAAAAGCGAGTAGGAGGAATACCATATTTTGTATTTTTGCAATTTTTCTCTATGCAGTTTCATATTTCAAATTCTCTTGAATTCAAAATACAATGTTTACTGTGTGCAGTTGTTTATTTATGTATCTTGGCTCAACTTAGTTTTTTTTTTTTTTGTCATGTGATATTTCTTTTATGATTATGTGTAATAACGCTTTCATTGCAAATTTTTATATCTCCACAAAAAGCCTTCATCATAAAACTTTTACAGATGGGAGCCGATAAGTCCCTTTTTTAATGCCTTTTGAGGAATCAAAAAATCGCGACATCATGCTTTTTCCTTTTCATAGTGCAAGGTTTGATTTCAAGTTCTCTGCAACGTAGAATACACACTTTTATATTCCCACACTTATCAGTAGATTTTTTATCCTCCTTTTCATTCCTTATTGCAGCCATCGGTGCAGCCTCTCTAAAACTATATTTCATTACAATTCTTGCTACGAAAAGTTTTTACGGTAGAGCCTCGTTTGTCAGACTCTCGTTTATACGGATCTCCGGTTTATCCGAATCAAACTCCGAAAAGAGTAAAAAAATCATATTCACTTCTTTACTAATAATAAAGCTGAAAGTCTCTCTGTCCGGAGGATGTCTGTAGGATGTCTGTGACGTGCATAGCGCCTAGACCGTTCGGCCGATTTTCATGAAATTTGGCACAAAGTTAGTTTGTAGCATGGGGGTGCGCACCTCGAAGCGATTTTTCGAAAATTCGATGTAGTACTTTTTCTATTCCAAGTTTAAGTAAAAAAACTATCATAAATTACGAAATTATCATAACGTGGAACCGTAACATGGGCACAAGCCAATTGGCGAGATACGAAATTATCATAACGTGGAACTGTAACGAGGGTGCAAACCAACTGGCGAGAAAATTCGCCATACATTATTTGTTAATATACAGGCGAACCAAAAGACCTTTTAATTTTTCTATTACGGACAAAGCCGTGCGGGTGCCACTAGTAAATAATAATTCTAAATTACAAAAACCAGGAACTGAACAACAAATGTGCCATCTTATTTGTTTTTTATACTGATTCCGTGTACAACTCCTGCATACGCCGTACAATAAATTATAGTAATTCAGCGAACAACATGGCGCACTTGGAGTGTCAGTCCTACACTACTGCAGCCAAAACCAAAATGATTAAATGTTTAAGAGAAGCGATCTTATGTAATTTTGCAACAAAACGTCACTTTCTATTGCTATAAAAGAAACGCTGCTAATTTAAGAAAGTTTTGTTTATTACCAATATAACCCAAATGCATTCCGTTTACCCAGAATGCATTTGGTCCCAGTTAGTCCAGTTAAACAAGATTGCACTGACCTGTGTCTTTGGAAACATATTCTACCTATTTATCTCCCCCATATATTGCCCATTTTTACTTCCTTTTACAAAAAAGGAAGAATTGTATTCGCGAAAAAATTTTCACCCAAAAACCGGCCTTAATTTCAATTTTACTCACCCCCAAGTGAATGTTGAGTTTTTTTTTTCAACCCAACCACACGTGGATATGTGTCTAGGAACTTACAGACACCCAAAATATCCATTTTGACGATCCCCGATTTAATTACAACGAGTTTTCTCGTGACGTCTGTATGTACGTATGTATGTGCGTATGTGCGTATGCGTGTATGTGTGTATGTATGTTGTATAACTCAAGAACGGAATGTCCTAGAAAGTTGAAATTTGGTTCGTAGACTCCTAGTGGGGTCTAGTTGTGCACCTTCCTTTTTTGTTGCATTCGTATTCTCCAAAGGGGGTCTTTTGCCCCTTTATGGGGGGAAATCATTGTTAATTTCGATGTAAACACAAGTGGTGCTATAATTTGGCGATATATCGCCAGTCTTTTGGTCGCCAAGTTTTGTCACCAACTTGGCGACAAATTTGGCGATTAAAATATTCTTTTTTTAAATCTGGTTTCAATTTGGCCACTGTTGGTGATATTTAGAGAGTAAACTATTGAATCATATTAAAACTGCCAGTAATAAGAAAATGACATATTGGAGTAAAAGGAAGTCATGTGATGCACACATCAGCTCGTTTTAAAGCTATTTTCAATTCGTGTACATTGCGTTTAAGAGTGTTTTAGTTCTCTCTCTCTCTCACACACCTCTTTTTATGAAAACTATTATCAGTCATCGATTATTTGAAACTAAATGTCATTAACTTCTTTTGAAAAACTACTAGTCATTTAGCAATAATTTCTCTATTTTTAAGTGCCCCACTAATCTTCTATTTTAAATGCTTTATTGTCTTTGGTATAAAACGGAATAAAAAAAAATCTTAAATTATCGTATAGTTATTCAAAATTTAGAAATGATGATTATTGAATCAATTTAAAAGGAATTATTAGCCTGGTTCTAAGCTATCCGGTCATTTGGGGACACTTTGAGTCACGTCAGAAATGGGATGCAAATCAAGTAATTTTCAACAAAAATAGCGAAATGTAAAACCAGAAAAATGGAATTTCTAAATGTTTAAAACTCCTCATTTGAACTTCCCAACACCAGACAAGATTTAAGTACACTGCATAGTGTATTTCTCAGTGTAGGAATAGCACTTTTAATAACTTCAAAAATTGCTTCCAAACTAAAATTCAGAATTATTGAGTGATGCAATCAGCTGAGTTTAATTTTCAAAATAAAGAGAAGAAAACTTTTTGCATAACCATGTGAGGAAAGTGTAGCGCTGGGTTCTTTTTTCTTTAAGTGTACTTATTTTTTAATTGTCTTTTCATTTATTTGGAAGTCAAATGCACTTAAAAAGTTGAAGTGACGTCAAGTCAACCGGCATGGCTCAAAATTATCCTACTCAGTTCTTTTTTAAAATTAATTTTTACCATTACCCATTTTTAGAACAAAAATTTAGTCCCTGCTTAACATGGGAAATTAATTTTGTCACCTTGCTAATTTTTTTCAAGTTAATCTTGATCAGCTTTTTTTTTTCTTTTTTATAACCTAAATATCTTCGAACTACATATTAGCGATCACATTTTCAAATCAACATTTGAAAACGCATAATAAAAATATATAATGTATTTAAGATGAAATATTTTAACTTAAACTTGAAAGAAATTCATATTTTGAGTACTATGTGGCGACTTAAATATTGTATGAGAGCAAAAAACTTTTTTTTTAAATACTAATTATACCTACTTTTTTTTTCAAATTCATAATTTCTTAAAATTTATCTTACATTTTTCTTAAAATATATAGAAAAAAATCAACTTTTTGAACAAAGTTATAATTATTGCAGAGTGCCTAAATATTTTTTAATTTGGGTGAATGTTTTTGTGGCACCTTTATGGGAATAACGTTTTTCAATATGAAATTTGAAATTTCCAAAAGAAATTTTTTTTTTTTTTGAGCAATCAGAATTGCTTATTGTTCTCATTTGACCGTCTTTGATATCCGTGCCTTTTTCAACCCCCGCCGTCCCCGCAAGCGCGACTCCGTCCCCTGGTAGCCGCTCCTAGTCGGTGGCGTTCATATCCTATACACATGCACGCTCATACACATACGCACACGCGCCTTTACACACATACAGATGCCAACGTGCATACACACAGGTCTACGCACATACAAAAGCATACACATACATGTCTAATACACAGTCTCCGTTCAAGAGGAGAGGTAGACTTGGAGGGAGAGAAGCTGTGTCTAGAAACAAGTGAGTAGGGTAGTAACCAATGAGTAGGGTCCTGTCCCAACTCGTGATTGCGATAAACATAATTTGAATTCAAAATTTCAGAATTCAAATTATTTTTATTTTATTTTTTTTCGTCTCGACCTAGTACACAAGTGCTGTTCACACTTTCAGACGCAAGTCGGCGCGAGTTTCCGTTGTTTAAACAATACGAAATGTTTTTTGTACTTATTTTGACATAAAAAGAAAATTATAAGACGGTCTGCGACTTGAAACATTGACTTTCATTTCTATTGTTTACTAGCTGCGTTGCCCGGCTTTGCCCGGTCTACCTTGAAAATAAAATTTGTGTCAAGTGACGTATACTCAGCAATCAGGCGTAAAAAAATCAATAAAAAAAACATCATGATTTCCCTTCCAAACAATGACGACAGATATAAAATACTTTTAAGAAATTAAATTCAGAAAGATGGATTTAAAATGTGTGACCATGGATACACAAAATAAAATAAGTTTAATAAATTAAAATGCGAAAGAAAATGGTTCACAATTTGAATGGAATCGAGATTTCTTAAACTTGATTTAAAAAGGCTGGTAACTTTTTTTCCTTTCGAGATAAAAGATTATTTTTTCTACCATAGGTCGAGTTAGATCTGGAGTAAAAAAGGTCGCTTTTTCCAATGGCGCCAAAAAGAAAGCTGTGGGACAATTCCTTCACTTTTTATTGGTGGATTTAATGAAGAAAGTAGTGCCTAAATTTCAGCTAAGCCTAAAAAAATTCGAGCTAAAAACGTAAAAAACTCCCGCCGCAATTAAGTTAGAGCATTGGAACAAATTGCGTAGAACGCGGAAATTTCTTCCTTTTCCAGCGATATATAATATTACTATTTGCGAGTAATTTTTCACCCCCATATTCGGGAATTTATGTGAAAATTGTGCCTAAATTGGAATAAAAAAAGAACTTTTCTTCGAATTGTTTCCGAACTGGTCTGCAAACCTTCTCAGGACTTAAAGGAACAATCTGTGAAATCTGACGAGTAATTCTCGAGTTTTGCGAGTTCAAACACACAGACGCTTTTTGGAGACTTCATTTTATACTATGTAGAGATGCACAATCCTCTCTCCCTCAGAAAAATTGAACATGTGAGCCTGATGGCTCATTACAATTGCTAGTAAAATTTTAAAATTCATATTTCCAGTCTTCTTCACAACCTAAACCTAAGCTAGAAAAACGCAAACGGGTGACAAAAAAAAATCTGATATATTTCTCAGAAGTGATGCATATTTTAATCAATCCTCAGAAACAATTGCAACTCGGTAATTTCCATTCCCTGTGAGACAAGCTCCCTTCAGTAGATACCTTTTGCAACGAAGAGCTCATCTCCTTTTATCAGCAGACCAGCGCTTGCAATTTAATAAGCCGTATCACCTGCATACAATTCACGATAGGAGAAGGCATGATGAACTGATAACATCAGACTATTCCCGAGCGTATAACGGAGATAACAATTCACAGCTGGGAAAAGTGCTTCCTTTGAAAAAGATAATCACAAGGGATTAAGAATTATGTAATGTTCCAAAAATATGTCAGTCGCGAAAGAAGATGAAATTTTCCTTAATAAGTCTAATCGTTGCTTTTCAGTGCGGGGGGGGGGGGACATTACCAAAATTCAAAAGTAATGAAAATGGAAAATGAACTTTTATTTTTCACCTTTTCACTTTCTTGCACAATGAACAATTTTAGAAATAAATCATTAGAATAAAAACAATTACATTTTAGATTGTTCGTAACTATGGAAAATATCAAACGTTGTGAAATGATCAACAAAAATTCATAACACAAAAAGAATTTATTTCATGATAACTAAAAAAAAAATTCACAACATTAATTAAAAATTAATTACGGGACCGCCAAGGAGACCAAACGTCAGCAGCCAACAGAAGCAAATCCACCGCCAAAGACGAAAGAAAATAAAAGCGACCAAGAACAAGATTACACGACAGAACAAGTTGGGATTTTTTGGGTTTTTCACCCCTCTGCATCTCAGCCCCATGAAGACCCCCGGAGTTGATTTTTGGTACACTCAATCTCTAGTGGCCCCTGACGCCGTAAACCAAAATTCAGTCTTCTGGTACTGTAATACTAAGCGATATAGTAATACTAAGCGATATAGGAAAGATTTTTGTTCGCTTTGATACCAGGCCCTTCATTTATGGCGGTCAGGAGGAGACCTTAAAAAGCTTTGAAGTCCTGGGAAAAACATTTTGGCGATTCTCGAAAAAATGTCCCGTGCATAACGCATAGGTTTTTTTATTTTTTCCAACTAACCAAAGACTTCAAAAAATAATACTGTAGAGGGGAATAATACATGCTTTAATATATAGTATTAAAGCATAACAGTTAATCCCATATTTAATTAATAGTTACTTGAATAAAATAAAAAAATTAGCGTTATGTACGGGACATTTTTTCGAGAATGGCCCATTCGCGCTTTGAAATAATTCATTTTATCTCTGACGTACGTCAGTGTTAAGTCCAAGTATAGTACTTTGATTTTTATTAACTTTTTCTTGTATTTTTAAAACCAAAAATTAAGCATACATTCAGAATCTGCACATTTTTTTTTTCAATTTTTTGGTACGTAAAAATTATTTTCTCGTTGTAGTTAATGTTCAAAAATTTTCGAAAAATACACTTAATATAGCTAAATTTAAAAAAAATATTGTCTATAAATGTTCTTCATCAAGAGCTGTTTTTAACGAAGTTTATTTGAATCAAATCTGTCTTTAACTTCGGTATTCATATTGACCTTAAATTTCCCCACAGTCGTTAATGTTAAGATTTTTTTATCCGTTCAAATCTAAACGAAAAATTGTTCAAATAAAAAAGATCTTTTTCATGCATGGGGGGGGGAGGGGTTCTTCATCAAGAGCTTTTCCATCAAAGTTTGCGTAAAGCCAACTCGTCTTTGAGTTCGTGATTTCTACTTACCTTAAATTTAATGCTAATGTTAGTTTTCTGAACTGTTAAAAACTAAACGAAAAATTGTTTAAACAAACGAGCTGATGTGTGCATCACGTGACTTCCTTTTACTCCAATTTAATGTCATTTCCTCATTATTGGCAATTTTAATGTGATTCAATTGTTTACTCTCTAAATATCACCAACAGTGGCCATATTGAAACCAAATTTAATATTTAAAAAAAAAAAAAAACATCGCAAAATTTGTCGCCAAGTGTCCAACAAATTATAACACCACTTGAGTTTACATCGAAATTAATAATGATTTCCCCCCAAAAAGGGGCAAAAGACCCCACTAGGAACATCCGAATGCAACCAAAATTGAAGGTGCACAACTAGGCCCCACTAGAAGTCCACGTACCAAATTTCAACTTTCTAGGGCATACCGTTTTTGAGTTATGCGAGATACATACACACATACACACATGTGCACATACGCACATATGCACATACATACGTACATACAGACGTCACGAGAAGATTCGTTGTAATGAACTCGGGGGGCGTCAAAATGGATATTTCTGATGTCTGTAGGTTCCTAGACGTATATCCACGTGTGGTCGGGTTGAAAAATAAACTCAACATTCATTCAGGGGTGAGTAAAATGGAAATTAAGGCCGATTTTTGAGTGAAATTTTTTTTGCGAATACAATACTTCCTTTTTGGTAAAAGGAAGTAAAAAGATCTTATTCACATGCATGCTTTTCTTCATCAAGAGCTTTTCCAACAGTTTGTTTGAAGCCAACACGTCTTTGAGTTTGGTACTTACCTTAAATTTAATGTTAATGTTTTTGAACTGTTAAAAATTAAACGAAAAATTGTTCAATTCAAAATGTGAAACATGGAAATGAGATGTCCTCGCCGAGATCTTACGAACAGCAAAAAAAAAAAAAATGTTCGAATCAGTCTATGAATCTCAAAAGTTATTGGAGGTGGGAGCAGACACACCAACATACACACATTTTTGCCATCTCAAAACCGTACTTTCTAATTTTTAATTTTTCGACATTTATTCATCTGTTTAATTTATGTTTGGCTTATATTTATGTCATCTTTCATGCATTTTTCTTCTCGCTTTTACTTATACGGAAAAGTAGGCTAAAAACGGTAAGCAGGGAAAGGTTGAAATTTCGCTCATAAGATTTAGTTGTCCACCACCCGTTTTTTGGTTGAAATTGGAGTGTTCAAATTTTGCCTCAAATAAATATCAATTTCATTGAAAACGGAAACAACGTCATAATTAAACTATATTGGAAATAAATAATTATTTTATTTTGCCAAATTATAATTAATATGCCAAATAGTTTCCATAAATTGGAAACTATTTGGCGATATTACCAAGCTGACGACAAAAATAAATGATAAAACCTGTGTCAGTTTGGAGATAATTAACGAGACTTGTGCAGAACAGGAATGCCCACGGGGGGGGGGGGGGGATTATGGCGCAAGTTGCGCCATCAAAATTTTTGAAAGGGATTTTTTAAATTTATTTACTTAAATTTATTTCTTGATTTATTTTTAATTTAAATTATTTATTTTATTTTATTCTGTTTATATTTCATTTCATTTCATTTATTTATTTAGTTTGTGTGGGTATATGTCATTGGCGTAGCAAAGAACTTTTCTAATAAAATAATAATAATATTAATAATTAAAAATAAATAAACGAACAAATAAAAAATATTTTAAAAAAGTAAATAAAATAATAAAGAGAACTAAAAATAAAATAAATAAATAAAAAATATTTTTAAAAAGTAAATAAAATTAAAAAAGAGAACTAAAAAATATACAAATTTAAAAAAAGGAAAGAGATAAGAAAAGTTTTGGGGGGATGTTCGCCATTGAACTGCGGGGAGGAGCACCCCTGGTGCAGAGTCATCGAACGTCAAAATTGTTGATATTTTTAATGCAAATCTCTGTACAACAGTCTTTTCTGCAACGATTCGCAACACGAATGGGAATCGTCGTTCTGTATTTTTTTGAAGAAGAAATCAAAACTACAAAATTGATCTGCGGTGCATCGCGGTTATGTACATTAGAACACAGCACCTCTTAGACACATATCATGTAGAGCAGTGGTGCTAAACCTACGGCCCGCAGGAGATATGTTGCCGACGAAGCTGATCCCATTTTATTCAATGCTACGAATTGAAAAATGAGGAGTAATTTATCAAAAGGGAACCTATCCACTTTTTAGAAAAAATCATTTTATGACATTTTCTAAATCTTTCAGATGACATTTATCAAATCACTTACTCTCAAGAAGTCCAAACGTAGAAAACCCTATTTTATTTAAGGGTAAAGTGTGGCTTTTTGATCAAAAGGTAACGAAGCCGTCCTCTGCGCGTTTTATTTTGAACAAAACGGGACATATCCTGAAAAAAACCTGTAGTACGAAGATTCTTCGATCTAAAGGAACACGTGTCCAAAATCCTCAAATTTTAATCCACTGCTTTTAGGTTCATAACAGAGTATGAGAAGGTGAAATATTAGAGTTTTGGTGAAATTAGAATTCTTAACATTCAGGTTTTCGTTTAAAAGGGCACATATCCAAAATTAAGATGGCAATATCTCCCTGTTTTTTTTTAATTTTTACACAAACATTTCTTACTCTGGGCCATGATTTGCTTTGCTTTCGTGCGCAATTCTGTACGCAAAGAAGTTGGTAAAACTATTTTGCTCTTACCCTAATTCGCTTTTCTCATCTCCTGAACATTTTTAGAAAATGGATGTGTTCCCTTTTGATAAATTAGTGATTAAATATAATTGTGATCCTTCCAAAACCTACCATCTCCTCCGTAATTACGAATGAGTGTTGAAAATTAAAAGCCATACAGACAGAAATTTGTTTCTAAAAACAGACGGAAATTTCGATGGATATGAAAATTTGTTTGAGATATTTGACATTTCTCACTAACACCAAAAAGAATAGGGCAATTTTTTGGTGAAAAGCAATGGTTTAGTGACAAAGGAAACTAAATAAGCGCGTTTGTGCAGTAAAATACAGCATAATAGATGACTTTTTTTAAAGGAGAAAAAGAAAAGCGAAAAATTTTTAGATACTGACATTTACGTGCCAATACAAAATGAACCTCATTTTTACAGAAACCTTTCATTTGCTGACACAATTTTCTGACCCTTGAGCAAACATTAACGAGTTGTTCTAATGTAAGCCTTTTAGCAAGAATTTTAATCAGGTGTTTAATCTCACTTGCTATTTCTGCATTTCCCTCCCCCCCTTGCCAACAAGAATTTTACTAGTTCACTCCTGCAGTGAAAGAAAGAAATGAAAGATACGTTAATTGCAGTAAATATGCAGAATACATTTTCCCCTCTATCTCGACCTTCTAATTTAATGATCTAAAACAAAAATTGAATAAATAAACAAATTCTAAAATACAAAACAGCAGGGTAACTAGCAGTGAAACAAATTAGGCTCACTATTTTAATTACTAAAAACTAGAGTCGCTTTTGATGACCTTATTTAAAACAAACAAGCATACATTTACGCCAAAACCAAAATCTACTACTGTGACTAAAACTAACTAGAACATTTTACTGTAATTGACGATCACGAAGCTACATTACACCAGCCTAGTGATATTAAAATACGGAATAAAAAAACATTTTGCTTCCAAAAAATTTCTTTTCTTTTTTTCCTTTCTTTTTTGACGCTAATATAAAAATATCAATGTTTCCATCATTAACACAATATTTTACAATATATATATATATATATATATATATATATATATATATATATATATATATATATATATATATATATATATATATATATATATATATATATATATATATATATATATATATATATATATATATATATATATATATATATATAAATCATTTTTAATTCGCTTCTTTTCAGTAAGTTTCTGTACAAAGAAAATCAACTAATCTTTATCGGTATAATCAGGATCCGATAAATCTTTGGCGATTAAAAAAAAATGAAACGGACTATTAACTAGTTCAACAATGTTTGTTCGTCGGTTAAATCAGCAGTACTTATGGAACACAAGCCGCCTCGACCTCGCCGCCAAAGGTGGATTGGTGTACACCGCTTTTGGTGGTGTAACTCGGGGGCTTCGCCCCTTTCTTGCCGCCTGCTGCTGTACATTAATGAGTTACCAGTTCATTAATTTTTAACTCGGCGCATCTGTGGAATCATTTAATTCTAATTCCCACTTCACCGTTAACTCGATTTAGTTAATGAACAGTATATTAATTTTCACCACGGCACTCCTCTAGACCCATTCCACTGCCAGTCCGCCGTGCCTCTTAAGCATAGACATGAGAAACCCGGTTCCCATGTCCATACTCTCAACCAGAAGCTCGAACCATAGACTAATACTAAGATTAGACCGAGCTTTCCCAGACTTGCTGATGAAAAAATTGGTTCATGGATACATCATGTGACTGGTGGGAGGCTTGGCGAAAACTTTGGCAGCATGGTTGCTAGATGGCAGGATTATCTATAGTCTCGCACTCGACATGTATTTTAAGACGTAATGTGTTTTCATTATAATTTTTTTCCAGGTGCGCAGAGATTGAACTGTTTTTCTTTTAGTAATGCATTATTTTGACATTAGTAATTAGTTTTTGATCACAGTTTTCAGTAACTTTTATTTCATTCGGAACTGCTACGTCAGCGTTGACGTGAACGTAATAAGGTAAACGTTTTGCGTTAACGCAAAAATGTACTAATCGGTATCTTAAATTGAAATTGTAGGTGAAAATCTTACCGTTTGCCGATTCTTTTTGGGCGCTTGCATCTTTGATAGCTTAGAGAGTTATTGAAATTGACTAAAGAAAATGCACAATACTATCTAAACGAAAAACTTATTATATTAACAAAATATTTACAACTTAGAATAACAAATTTACAAATCGGACTCCATAAAAGATGATTCTTCCGTGTTCCATCAATTCTATTTATTGTATTTCTCGCGGGCGTTGATCGTCTGCTACAATCAACGCCCGCTGTTGCTAGGATATCCACCAGTCACATGGTTTGGTTTATGAGCAGCAAAAGGGTTGCCATAGCTCGGTCTATTCTTATTATTAGTCTATGGCTCGAACCATTCAAAGATCGAAACACTTACGCTTAAAACATTAAAAAGAGAGAGAAATTATAAGCACAGGAGAAAGTGTGTGTGGCCATTGTTTTGCTGAGGCGAAAGGTGGCTTTGAGAAAAGAATGAATGAGTAGGAGAAACAGGCCAAAAAAGCACTTTCGCTTTGATGAGGAAAATGATGAGGAAAAGTGAAATTGTCTGAAGAAAAAGCTATTTAAAATTAATTCCGAAAGAAGAAACAAAGGAGAAAAAAGTTGCATTTAATTAATATCTCCGCTAATTAAAGTCGCACAATTATAACGCATAACTAAACATGTAGCCAGGAAAATTACAAATCTATCGATACCTGGTTCCATGCTCAGTTTTCTGTCGTTCGTCAGGAGTAGCGATGACATGGATAGATAGTGACATACAATTAATTTTTATTAATACTATATTTTATATTTTCATTAATAACATGTATACTCTTTCCTGAATTGGGCCAGACAATTTTAAATCACCACGTAGGTCCAAGTTTTAACAGCAAAATGCTTACCAGTCGTAACATTCTCGAAACCCATGAACATTGCCCAAAACCCTATACAGTAGGGAGCCACAGCACACCAACGAGGTATGGTACATATCACTGATCCGATGTAGCGCGCTACAAGTGGCGGAACTGCTGTAGACGCTACATATTTTTGTAGTTTGCAGTGTAGCCTGCTATTGAAGAAACAAAGTTGTGTAGTGAGTAGTGCAATACAAAAGATAGCAGTTGGAGCTGTTCCTGGAAACTACTTTTAAATGTTTGTTTAGCTAGGTTTAAATGAGTCTGACTGGTGCAAATCTTATGCAAGTATATCAGCGACGAAATGAGAAATAATCACACTCCTAAAATAAGATCTAACCTGGCCGATCGACCATTTTGACTCCATCAGTTCGATCTGTTTGAAACCAACTATTTGTTTAGTATCATTCATTGGAAGTTGAGGTGTCATATTTGAGCGATAACTGCGCCATACTGGTGATTTCTGGCGTGGATGAACGTTTTAAACTTCAGTGTGACAATTATTTACGTTCATTAAATACGGAAGATTGCAACTACGAATATTCAAGATGATCTTATTGTACTGGGTGATCATTCCAAGCTCGTCAGCTTGCGAGATCGAGATTCTCGCTCTCGTGATCGGTTGTAACGTAGAAATGTCGCAAAGTAGTATTCTAATCTACTCGAACTTAGCTTGCGGCTAGGTTCGAGTAGATTAGAATACGACTTTGTGACATTTCCATGTCACAACCGATCACGTGAGCGAGAATCTCGATCTCGCAAGCTGACGAGCTTGGAATGACCGCCCTGGATAGTAGCTCAAAATTGAATTCATATAATGAAAAAAAAAAGTTTTCCTTTGAAAGGTGATGCATGGGTAGAGATAAGTACCCAGTAATACAGTCCTTAAAACCCAGGACTGTCCGGGTTCATTTATTCTGGACTTAGGTAAGTCTAACCGTGATGAAAACTCGCGAAAAAAGTGATTTGTTGGGGCTAAGTCTTAGTGCTAAAAAAAATAATTAGTAGCGTTCTAAAACCTCTACACAGGATTGCTAACGGATGGTTAATTAAACTACTTAAACAACTTTCATCTTGTGTAGAAAATTATGGGCCCTCAAGGGGATTAAGAATACTTAATGCTCGAGAATATTTTCGTCTCAATGTCAGCGAATTAGGGTTTTTTTTAAAAATGCTTAAAATTACACTAAAAATAATAGAATTGAATTTAAAGAAAAACCAAGACTCCAAGAGGCACATTCTACGTATTCAAAATATATCTCTGACAAAATTGGTACTTGAATTTTTTATTAGTAGGATAATTGAAATCTTTCTACTGCCAAAATATTTTCAAAAAAGGAGTATGCAAAATTAAAATTATAATTTACACAAATTAACTTTAATATGTATAAAAGGAGTACTTATCTGACATATGTAAATGCATGTATTTAGAATACAAAATTTATTCAAAGATTACAAATACTTACAACAATTTGAAATATATAATTTACTGCAAGGAACTTCAAAAGCAATAGTTATTTAATGATTTAATTCATTTTCTTGTCGGGGAAAACTGTAATTATTTCTAAGTCCTGCTGCATTCTTTTTAGAATCAGAAAAGGAAAAGGAGAGAGAATTTTAACTTTTCCTTCAATGAAGTCCATTTTATTTTCTTCCCACTAACTATTAATATATAAATAAATAATCAGCTGTGAGAAGGATTCTTTTTAATGGAACAGGTGTCGCGACACTGATTAATGTTTCAATGTTACTTTGATAATTACTGAAATATTTTAACTATGATTGCTTTTTCCCCCCTTTTGAATGATGATACTTTTTTGTTCAAAAATAAAACATCGACAACGTAAAATATATCAAGCATGAAACATCGACACCGATGTCGGATCCCTGCTAAGTTTACAAAAATAAGCGAAGAGAATTAAGAAGCTAAGTTTAGTTTATCCCATTGCTCAACTCGATTTATTCCTACTTTCATATTCCGACTCATTTTTCAAAGATGAGAAAATTAGACTTAGGATTATCACTGCTCCCCAATCACAGATATTCCTTCCTCCAACAAAACTAAAATCCCAAGTGTGATAAGAATTCATCACTCATTTTTCAGTAGTATAAGAGATAAATAATGACGGGTTGAGTTGTTCGTTGCCTGTTTAGAACGCGATAAGAGATTGGTAATCTCTTACACGACTATCAAGAGAAATTTCTTTTCACTGAGCACAGATTTATTATAAACTCATCCTCTTAAAGAAAAAAAAAATATTTAAAAAAAAATAAATATTAATTTGAATTTTTGGCATCTTGAATTCAAATTATGTTTTCGCAATCACGAGCGTGTGTGTGTATGAATGCGCGTGTGCGTTTGTGTAGGCGCATGTGTGTGGGTGTGTGTGTGTGTATGTATGCATGTGTGTGCGTGTTGTGTATGCAGTGTTGTGTGTGTACGCATGTGTGTAGGCATTCGTGTGTGTGTATGTAGGCATATGTGTTTGTGTCTGTGTGCAGGCATGAGTGTGTGTATGTGTATGTGTGTGTGTAGGAGTGTGTGTTTGTATCTGTGCGCAGGCATGAGTGTGTGTATGTGTGTGTATGCGTGTGTGTGTGTGTAGGATATGGACGCAACTGGAGACGGTTTTCGCGAGAGGAGCAGCATCGTGAGGCCGGTTGAAGCGGCGATGGTGCTGGCAGAGGGTGCTGGCGGGAAAATAAAATGATAGGAATTCAAAACAGTCAAGTGAGAACAATAAGCAATCGTGATTGCTCAAAAAAGAAGAAGAAATAACTTTAATGACCGTAATTAATTAATTACCGTCGGTAATTAATTAATTACCGACAAACTCAAATCGTATTTTTCAAGGGGAAAAAACGGTTTTTCTTGACGAATAATAACAATACTTCTGTCGCACCCTGCTGCACTTTGGCTGAGTTCCGAGTACTAGGTCACTTTTGCTACTCTGCCAAGATCCGAGTTACCAATTCCGACAAATTCAAAGTGTATTTTTTAAGTAAAAAAAAAAAGATTTTTTTTCAGCGAATAATAACAATACTTCTTTATCACCCTGCTGCACTTTGGCTGAGTTCCGAGTACTAGGTCACTTTTGCTACTCTGCCAAGATCCTAGTTACCAATTCCGACAAATTCAAAGTGTATTTTTCAAGTAAAAAACAAAATATTTTTCTCGACGAATAATAACAATACTTCTGCCGTACCCAGTAGTACTTTAGACGAGTTCACTTTTGCTACTCTGCCTAGTTCCGAGTTACCAAATCGTCGTTTAGGAGCAACACTAAGACATCAAATCCCAGGAATAACATTAAGATATCCTAATGTTGCTCTGATGCGAGGAAATGCCTAGTATCAATCGTGTTAAAAAGAAAATAACCATTGACACAACAACGTGAAGACATTAGAACTCAAAAGAATAGCAACAATACGGATCTTGAGTGAAAAATATTATTTTTAATGAAATTCCATTAGTAATGTAATTAAGGTACATTAGTAATGTAATAAAAGCTCCATTGTGGCCTTGTCAAACTACTGCAGTCAATTCTTTGATTTTTGAAAAGACTTGTGATACGAGTTTTGTGCTTAATATCGGTTTCCTTATCTCACATTGCTCCGCAGCAGGTATCGGTATAATTTTTTTTCGGTCGGTTACCGTTAAAATTAGTACCCCAACAAATATTTCGAATAATTGATGTTCCACTGTAAAATACTTCCGTAGAAAAATTAAACAGGAGTATCTGCTTTTTTTTTTTTTTTTTTGAGCAATCACGATTGCTTATTGCTTTCATTTGACTGTTTTGATGTGCTATCATTTTATTTTCCCGCCAGCACCCTCTGCAGCATCACCGTCGACCGGCTCCTCACGATGCTGCTCCTACAGCGAAAGCCATATCCAGGTTGCGTCAATATCCTACACTTACACGCATACATACACGCACGTTCAAACAAACAAACACATACACACTCATACATGCACCTACACACATACACAAACACATACACACACACGCATACATACAGACACCTACACATACACACACACCAACACACAACTACCCACACACTCATACCTGCACACAGGCACAAACACACATGCCTACACACACATACACATCCCCCCTACCACAAACACTCATACACACAACTACCCACACACTCATACCTGCACACAGACACAAACACACACGCCTACATACACACACACACACACACACACACACACTCGTGATTGCGAAAAACATAATTTGAATCCAGATGTCAAAATTCAAATTAATTTTTATTTTTTTTTTATTTTTATTTATTTATTTATTTTTTACTAGCCGCCTGCGGCGACCAGCCGGTCCGCTTTCTTACTCCATTCGCCTTTCTATGCAAGCAGCCACCTACGGCGGCTTATCGGCTAACTTGTCATTTAAATTTTTACTTCAAGTTTGCCGCCTTCGGTGGCTGTTTAAATAAATTTGGCAGCAGTATTAATCATATATCTCTATCTTTTGTTGTGCCATTCACATTTTTACGCCAAGATTGCCGCCTTCGGCGGCTATCTACCTTTGCGGTCTTTCTCTAAATTTTCTTATCCATCTCTATTTATTTTAACCTCCCCTCCCATTTCCTAATAAAAACAAAGATCACTCAAAAAAAAAACCATCTTTTTTTTATTTAAGTAAAGCAAAAAAAAAGTTATCTTCAAAGTTCCCCATAGTGTGCAAAAAGTAGCGTTTGACAAAGAAAAAAAAATCTGTTATTATTGAATTAAATGTGCATAACTATGAAATGTAACGTAATATAGATGCAGCAAAACGTTCCAGCTAGGGGGGGGGGAATGGAAAAAGAAATAAATGCAATCCCTAAATAAAACAAAAAAAAAGGAAAGAAAAAAGCAAGCTCTGCCGGAAAACACGTGGTCATCACGTCATAAAATGTAGAAGTAAGCTGTATAGTAAAAACAAAAGATAAACATTGTTTGCGATTAAGATTCCATCGTAAATACCGAATCGAAATCCAAGTAGTGACGTCAGAGGCATAAACGATTGAAGAACGCTTTTTTCGACCGATGCGTGGAAAGACATAATGTGTTCAGCATTAAAAAATTGTTTTAAAAAAAACTATTGCGTATTTTTAAGAACTTTTTTCTTCTGAAGAGGGCGAAATGGTTTTACTATTACCAACTTAAATTTTAGAAATGGGGCTTTGATACTTCTCGCAGAATGATATTTAAAAAAAACAAAACCCAGAAAAAATGCAAATTAAAGGTTTTTTGAAAAATTCATAAAAAATACAAAAATTGCTCTATTTTCAAAAATTTTTCATTCATCATATTTAAAATTAAATCTTCTACTTTATAGTGCAAAAAATATTTGTGTGGCGCGATTGGTTCGGGGTCTGTGAGGTAAAAAGTGCAAAAAAAACACATAAAACATTAAATAACTTTTTTTCTAATTAAAATATCAAAAATCGAAGCCCGAGGTGCACAACTTCAGCAAAAACTGCACCTGTATACCAAATTTCATCTTTCTAGGTCTTACCGTTTTCTCGGGATGCGCGCCACACACACACACACACACACACACACACACACACAAACATCTTATTTTATTATGTGTATAGATTTATTTATTTATTTATTTATTTTTTTGCCATTTAATGTACAAGCTTGCTTTTTTCGCTTCCGTTGATACAGCACGAAAAAGAGTGGCAAATTCAAACTTTACACCATTGTTAGCAGCGTGCACAGAAATTTTGGGACCCGTCACAAATGTTTTTTACACCCCCAACCCTCCATATTGCTTAACCCTACGTTTCTACACATATTTCTCCACTCATCTTAAAATTCTCGGGCCCTTTGCCTTTCCGGCTCGGGCCCGAACCAACAGGGGTCCCTTCTCCCCCTGTGCACTCTTCTGAATGTTAGTATTGGATTCAAAACGCATTTCTTCAAATATCTATAACGCTCATTTTTTCAGATACTGCTCTTTACCGTTCCACGGCAGAATTGCGTACCACGTCACCAGCGGCGAAGCGAAGGGGGGAGGGAACACCTTGAAGCCTTGGTTTTCAACATTCTTGCCAATCCTATTACTTTAGCTGACACTTAAGTAAGGATAGTTTTGATCCCTTATCCCTCTCTCCCTCCTCCAGAAGATAATTCCGGCAGCTCTAGTGCACGTCACAATCCGCAGTGTGGAAACGGTAAGTAAAAAGTATGTTTTTGTTCTTCTTTTTTTGAGCAATCACGATTGCTTATTGTTCTCATTTGACTGTTTTTGGCGTGCTATGATTTTATTTCCCCCCCCCCCGCCTCCCTCTGCCAGCACCACCGTCGACCGGCCTTATGATGCTGCTCCTCTAGCGAAAACCGTCTCCAGGTTGCGTCCATATCCTACACGCATACATACACACACGCATGCCTACACACACATACACACATACCCACACACACACACATGCACACATACCCACACCTCATGCCTGCACATAGACACAAACACACGCCTACACACACACACACGCCTGCAAACAGACACAAACACAAACCTACACACACACACCCACACACATGCCCCCCCCACACACACATGCCTGTACACACGCAAATACACGTGGTTGCGAAAAACGTAATTTGAATTCAAGATGTTAAAATTCAAATTTTTTTTTTTTTTTCTGCTGTCTACGTGAAGCACATCCTCGCTACTTGTCAAACGACAGTTTTCAAGAAACTCTTCATATTCTCCAGATCTGGCACCAGCAGATTTTTTTTTACCCTACTGAAATGCTCTAGATGACGTAAATCGTACATAAATGGATATTACTTTAAATGAGAGAAAATGTATATTTTGCTTGTATCTCTTGTGTCCGAACTTTCCAAGCGCACCTTGTGCAAATGTTTTTCACCCATCCATAACCTTATAACTACAAAATTAAATTTTTTTCAAACGATCATGAAATTTTTAATCCCACTTTTTTCGCAGGTCAAGTTATTTCATCTTGATTCTTCCACTGCATGAAAGATTAATGGCAAAGATCAGATACCTTGTAGCGAAGTCGCAGTATCTATCCCGAAGCGGCGATTCTTCTGGAAGGAGAGGACGATCAAACAAGATGGCTGACATCCAGTGGGGAGATAGTGTCAAATGCGGGCTTAATTAATGATCTCGCTGCATTTAAATGATTGCCCAAATACTCATTACTCAACTCGATTCTGAACTAAATTTAGCATGCCAGGAAAAGGAAATAATTGGATCTCAACCGTGGCGCGTGAAATTTGGGTACACTTGCCCTTGGGATTGTGAGGATCTAGTTTACGCAGGTCTGAGATTTGATGAGCTACACTGGGCAAAAAATCCTAACTAATGGTTTTGTGAGGCAAAGTAATTGTAGCTAAATCCTTGGGACATAGAGTAACGCATTAACAAGAATTGCTATATGGAGGTTTTTGTTTAAAGAAAATCAAGATAGAAATAAATATATTTCCATGGGAAGGTAAAGCGCAGTATCTGCAAAAGCGAGTTTTTGAGATAGTTGAAGAAACGCTTGTTTGAAGAGAAAGTGCATAGAGATGAGGCCTAAATCCAACAGCAATAATTTCATTTGTTTGTTACATATATATAGCAACTATTTGTGGCTGGGTAATGTTTTCTACACATTGATTTTATGCTTCGATATCTTTTCAGATAAGGGATTTTCTTCTTAAGTTAGTAAACCCACATGGACCGTTACTATAGTACACTGATGTCTGGAACTTCTTGAAATATAATAATGAAAATCTTCAACTGGATTTTCCTACAAAAATTGAACCACCAATTTTTAGCCAGATCGAAAGAACTTTTGAAGAGAGCAAAAAAAGAAAAATATCTTTTAATGCATTCGTTGAAGTTATTATTATTATTATTGCTTAAGATATAAATTTTATCCACTAATTTTTTTTATAAATTTCACATTATTCTAGTACATTTTTTTTTCAAAAAATTAAAAGGAATGTTAGATATACTTGCTTTTGCATCATTTAGTTATGTATCTAGTTCTTTGAATTTTCGTAATTTCACATGAAACAAAGAAAATAGTTATGTTCTGATTTTTTTTTTTTTTTTTTTTTTTTTTTCAAGCTTGTAAATCAAAAACCAATTTTGAATTTCTTCAAGCAAATAGTAGAGATACTGTTCTGTGTTCTTGCAAAATTTGAAAAATGTCGAAGGTTTCCCTCATTTAAATTTTTGGGCCTATGTGAAGGGGAAAATTGCCATTTTACAAAATGTCTCTAAGTTCAAAACTGATTTTGAAGACAAAAGAAGTTGAAATACAACTTCAAAAGTTAGGTATTTCTTTTATGACACTTAGCATGTTATTGGGTATCAATTTCATAAAAGTTTATGCATTCCTCAAAGCTTGAGATTCAAAAATATAATGCTTAATTATGAGAAAACTGAAATATTTTCAGTTTTTAAAACACGGTTAAAAGTTAACTATAATAATTTTGAAAATTTTATTTATATCAGGTGAATCGCCCTACTCCATAGATTACAACTATATGTAACTTTTATGTTTTGATTAAATAGTCAATAAAATACAAGCCTTCAAAAAAGGCAACATTTAGCATTTGTGAGAATGCTGTTCAATTTGGCCAATTTGCAATCGCATATAATTATAAAAATTAAAAATATTTAGCCAAAATATTTTAGATATTTTTATATAGGCATAAAAGGAACCTGTACACCAAATTTCATAAAAGTCTGTTACCATGCGGCCACCACTTCTTTGAATTTTGCTCATTTCGTATGGAGTGACCTTTGTACGTTGTAAGTAATTCTAATAAGCCACTGGCTATTTGTCCAAAGGAAAGTTGGACTCACAAACATACAAGCTAAGCTAATAAAAGCGTGTTAATTAGAATAAACTAATAACTTATCGTTAATAAATTAATTTGATTATAGAATAGCATTGTCATCGGGTCTGAGGTTGCATTCCAAATTTTAAAAGAATCCGATCACAAAAAATGGGCGAAAATTGAGTTCAAGGTTATAAATTTAACTAGTCGACCCGTGCGGAACTCCGCACTGTGCTTCGAATCGTTTCATAAAGCATTTCGCTCTTTAAAAATTTCGAAGGAAGAACATTATGAAGAAGAACCGAAACAAAGTAAGCACAGAAGAGAAGGCATGTAATTGAAAGACATCAGTAACAAAACCTCGTTAAATACAACGTTGTGATAATTTGATCATCGCTCACTTTTTGGTTGTACGTATTTTCAATGCAAGCATAAATATCATTAAAAGTGTGGCTGAGTAGTGATTCGTGAAAAAGCAATAATTGTGCCTGTGAAAAAACAGGTTGTGGAAAATACAGTCCATGCCCAGCTATCCCCATCTGACGGGGAAAAAAGAAACATTAAAGAGATATTTATTGGCACGGATTCGAATTGGTGCCATTCTAATTAACAGCCCGACACCCCAACAAACCTAGCAATTGCGCTTTCCTTTTCGAAAGCTATTCATTGAAGGAATGCGTAGTATAAAACAGCAAAAAAGCTTTTTGCCGAAAAAAAAAATAAGATCATGCTTCTATGTTTTGTCATTAACCAGCATGATACGATTTAAAATTATTCGTAAAGCATGGAATTTGATTAAAGAATGACTAAGATCTCACGTAGCGATTGAAACAAACATTCTAGAGAAGTAATAAATTAGATTGAAAATAAGTGTTTTTATCTTTGAATATTAAAATATTTCACATAGAAGGCTGCTTTAACCGTTACGGCTTAAATGCCCGCACATGTTTCTCTTTTAATCGAACACTTAAAATTCAAAACTCAAACCAGTTGAACTGAGTTAAGTGTAATTTTTCGAACGTAGACAAAATGTTTTTTTTTTTTTTCAGCATAAAGCAGAGGAGTAAAAAATGATTTCTCACTAATGAAGTTGATAATAATTTTAATGTTTTATATCGTATTCGCGCGAATAAAAAATTAAAGGTTTACTGGGTGAAACTCGTAGTTTTAATTTGGCGTAGTATTTTTTCATTTGTACAAAAGGTCGAACACTGCTATTAGAAACATCTACATTTCAGCATACAATGAAAATGTTTTTCTGCACAAAAAGGATTTCCTTGAGGAAAATCTAATACTTTTTTATGCTTACATTATACTGAGTGATCAGGATGAAGTCAAAGCTTAAAAAAAAGGAAGAACACCCTTCGATTAACAGTCAACTTAACCGAAAAAGGAGTCGAAACACCAAGTAGCATTCCCATTGCATTTATTTTATTACGTGTGTTATCTGCTGTATGTTATGAGTACATGTAATGTGTAATATTAATCAAAATTTGCTATTATGTCGGACAGTTCGAGCTTGCCCGAAGTTCAATTAGTTTATATCGAAACGCTCTACCGAAAAAAAAAACTTATCAATTTAAACCGCTTGAACCGTTATGACTTAGATGGCAGCACGTGTTCATCATTTAAAAGCACGGTTAAAATACAAAATAATTTGAACTAAGCTCTTTTTAAGCGTAGCTTTTCGAATGTAGTAAAAATGTGACAGGCTATTTGTTTTTTACAAAAATAAGAAAAAAAAATGTAGTTTACCCTTCAAATTGAGGTAGTAATCTTTTTTATTTGTACAAAGAGTCAAAAACTCATTAGAAAAATCTATATTTCAACATGCGATTTCTTATTTTTTTCTGAACAAAAAACAATTCCATTGTAGTCTGAAATCTTAAACCTGATACTTATATTTTCGCTTACATTATGCTTTAATTTTCTTATTGGAGCCAAATCTTTAAAAACAAAAAAAAAAAACCTTACAATTCAGAAGTAATTTATCATAATGTTATATCAATTTTTCATAACAGCAAGGAGCGTTTCCTTCTGATTTATTCTATTACCTCATATTTGTTATTCACTTTATTAAGTGTTCATGTAATGCGCGATATTTCTCAAATTTTTTGATGCAGATTGTCTGGACGTGGGACCGAACACTCATTCTCTTGGTTACCAGTCGAACGCTCTGCCGATCAAGCTATTCAGCTCTGTCGGTCATAGTGCAATTTAAAGTTATAAATTTAACCGAAAATCTCATTCTGATTCTTTAAAACGTTTTATGGCAGGAAAAAAAAACTATTTTTAGACCGTGGGTCTGTATTTTGTCAGTAGCCAGCACGGTAAGCTTTAAAATAAGGTGTAAATCAACGAAATCGATCAAGAATTGAGGAAAATCTCGCGTAGAAACCAAAAACAGGCTACAGAAATAATATATGAGGATAAGATATTGAAGATAAATGTTTTTATTTTTGAGAATTTTTACAATTTGTTACCGCAGGATGGTTGAACCGTTATGACTTAGATGGCAACACGTGTTCATCATTTAACAGCACGGTTAAAATACAAAATAATTTGAACTAAGCTCTTTTTAAGCGTAGCTTTTCGAATGTAGTAAAAATATGATAGGCTATTTGTTTTTTACAAAAAGAAGGGAAAAAATGTAGTTTATCCTTCAAATTGAGGTAAAAAAAAATTTTTTTTTTGTACAAAGAATCAAAAACTCATTAGAAGAATCTATATTTAAATTTACGATTTAATATTTTTTTCTGAACAAAAAACAATTCCATTGTAGTCTGAAATCTTAAACCTGATACTTACATTTTCGCTTACAATATGCTTTAATTTTCATACTGGATCCAAATCTTTAAAAACAAACAAACAAAAAAAAATAGCTTACAAGTCAGAAGTATTTTAACACAATGTTACATCAAGTGTTCATAAAAGCAAGGAGCGTTTCCTTCACATTTATTCTATTCCCTCATATTTGTTATTCACTTAATTAAGTGTTCATATAATGCGCGATATTTCTCAAATTCTTTGATGCAGATTGTCCGGACGTAGGCCCGAACACTCCTTCTCCTGGTTACCAGTCGAACGCTCTGCCGATCAAGCTATTCAGCTCTATCGGTCATAGTGCAAGTTAAAGTTATAAATTTAACCGAAAACATCATTCTGGTTCTTTAAAAGAGATTTTTTGGCAGAAAAAACAATTTTAAGACCGTGGGTCTATTTTTCGTCAGTAGTCAGCACGATAAGCTTCAAAATAAGGTGTAAATGTAAATCAAAGAAATCGATCAAGAATTGAGGAAAATCTCGCGTAGAAACCAAAAACAGGCTACAGAAATAATATATAAGAATTCCGATGTAGACAGGATTAGAACGCACGCCCAATGATTCCCGGAGGTGGACGTCAGCGAAGACCCGCGCCTTAGACCGCTCGGCCACGAACGCTCATAAGCTGGTGGAATGTACTAACAGTAATAAGCAACTAGCTCTTAGTCCAAAGGCGAGTTACTCACAACATACAAGTGAAGCTAATGAAAGCGTGTTAAAAAAATTTTGTACAAGAAACCAAATGCTATGCAAAATCACCGCATTAGATTCTCAAAGAAAAGCACAAGAAATCAAATGCTGTGCAAAATCAACGTGGTTAATGGTAAAAATGAAGCTAGATAAACTTTGGTGCAGGAATCAAATGCAATGCAAAATCAACGAGTGTAACGCTGAAATGAAGTTTGGAAAATCTTCGCGCAAGAATCAAATGCAATACAAAATAAACAAGTTTTTCACGTTCAAACTAAGTTAGAAAAACCTTTGTGAAATACTCAAATGCAAAGAAAAGCAACGTATGTAACAGGGTTTCCAATCCCTAAATCCCGAATCCCACAGGATTTTTAAAGGGATTGGTCCCGTAAGATATCGCTCGCAATCCCGTGGGATTCCCAATCCCGCAAAAAAAATTTCCATTGAAGTGTTTTCCAGATTTTGCCGCTTATAAAACGATTTTTTTCACAAGCGTCATCTGAAGTTTGAATCTTCTTGCTCGTATATCAGCAAGAAGAGCAAGAAAAACTGTCTCACATGTGACCAACAATGGATTACCATCACTGGCGTCGTCAGCAGAGACCATTCTGACTCTGTCATTTTCAAGTTGCATTATTGCATTAAGAAAAATTCGTATATATATATATATTTTTTTTTTGTCTCATATATATATATATATATATATATATATATATATATATTTATATATATAAGACAAAAACTTGACATCAAATAGAAATGGGTTTACATTTAATACAATACTTATAAACGGGTACATCTTAATTTACATAATTACACAATAAGAAAAAAAAATTAAATACCAACAAATACATTTATTTTTTCTAGACTGCACATGGGATACGAATATCCGTGCTATTTTTTTTTTTTTTTTTTTTTTTTTTGTGATCAATTTCGTCCAAGAAGTTTTTGTGAACGTAACATAAAGCAACATGATTCAACCGCTTTTGTGTCACAGTCTTAGATAAAATTTCAGCTTTCTCAGCGCACTGAAGCTTCTTTCAGCTTTACACGACGAAGGGCGGCACACCAAGAGTAGCCGCATCAAATTTTCAACATTTTGAAACAGTGGACAATTGAATTAACCGTTCTTAATGAATGAAATCATCAAAAACGAAATCCAGCTTTATTAAATCAGCCGCTTTATGGAATCAAAGCTGTTTAGAACAAAATGTGACTCATATAAGCCGCGGCAACTGTACCTGTATAGTTAAATTTTTATATTACATAGTGATAAACCCTGCAGCTCTAAGTTCTTGGGACAAGCTGGATTCGAAGGAGTTTAATTTGATGTTTTTTAATTAAAAAATTAAAGTACATAATTCACCGTTATGACATCCACGAACCTACGAAAAACACAACTACAAAAATAAAATAAGACACAAATAATTAAGCTCTCATAATATCATATTTTAATAATGCAACCTTTTAAAGTATTTTCTTAATTTTTTCAGGTTTTTTGTAACAAATGCACCAAAATTTTGCTTTTTTGTTGGATTCTCCATACACTCAATGCACATGAAACCAAAAACCATGCCCATGTAAATACATTAACTTCTGATTTCTCAAAGTCAGCAGGGAAAGTGCCCTCCTGATCCTCTTTCAGTGACAGGCTTGCACACCCCACAGATTGAAAAGTACTTGCCTACACAGAGAACAAACAGCATTTAGTGTATAATTGAATTCTGATCAGCGGACGGTCGGAAAGAGATAGAGAAATGAACTGCTTTTTTCTGACACGTGACAACAAGTTTTAAAATGGTTATTTCAATAAAATTTGTTCAGTAAAGCAGGATTATTAATGGATAATTTTCTGTTAAGCTTTAATAACTAAAAGGAGTATTATTTATTCTATTAAAATTTATAAAAGATGAACAAAACAAAAAAAAAAGAGAAAGTTGAATGCATTAGCTCCGATAGGACTCATAATGTCAAAATATTGACTGTAAAACATACCTGATTAGCAGGCATTCAGGGGCTACTCGATAGGAGGTCACTGTGAACTTTCATAAACTTTCCTTTCCCAGAAAATTTTGTCTAAAGACTCTTCAAATTTCGAGTAGTTTTTTGTGAAATATTGCATTAAAAAGATATTCTCATTAGATGTAGTGATGTTTGTAATTAGGAATTTCATTCGGAAAATCGAGAAGTAACCCCATCTGAATAGTATAAAATTGGGGAGCCCCTGCACGTATTACACTAAACAGAATGGTACTTAAGTATCACGGTCTTTTGACTTTTTGAAGATGGTTCCGTGGATTTTGATGATGATTCAGTAGTTAAAAATTGCTCAGGTTCATTTGATGTAGAAGGTTTGCTACATTTTCCCGTTTCAAGCCATCTCTCCATAGCCGTAATCGAATATGTAAAAAAAAGTATTTTTACCAAAATAGGAGCACTCTTCATGTCACCTACTCTCAAGGAGACCAAAAGACCACATGAAATTATCTTTATTTTTGTCGGAACGTTTCCCAATAGGAAAGCTCCTTTTATTTCTGTCTTTTTTTTTTTTCTGGTCATCTTGCGTTTTTTTTTTTTTTTTTTTCGTTGGTCTATCGGAAGTGACATCTCAGTATCCATCGTTATGCTGGCTTACGATTTGCTTTTGAAATTGCACGTTAGTTTTTAGACTCCTCCTCTTTTTTTTCCTGTAACGTAACGCTTTTTTGGTCAAATTTGAGATGCCCCAAACACATTTGAGAAACCGCGCTTCGGTAAGGTACTTTGAAGCTACGTGTTGAATAATGTCAAACACATGACACGTCTCCTTTCCCTTTCTACCCCAAACTTAACCTTTGACCAGCTAAGTGGTCTTCTAAATTTTTGTGCATCCTTTGGCCAGGGTGTTGTTGCCAGCTGCAAAAAAACGCCAAAGAGGTCTGGTGTGTGGTGTCTCATTTTGTTTGGGTAACATCGGGGTCGCTATAAATTGAATCGAATCGGAGAAACAAACACTGCAAAACTCGAAACAGAAACCTGGAAGCGTCGAGAAACGAGATAAGAAAGGGGCAGAAACTCAGATCCCCGTCTAACTTCTGTTGACTTATTAGCACGAGAGTCGTAAAAAAAGGGGAGGCCATGGACACGACTACGGATGGTTGACATTGCACTCGGGAGAAGGTATCCCCTTTCCAGCATCCTCCACTGAAGCTAGTGTGCGCAGAGAGCAGAGCAATGGTTTGTCATTGGAGTTCACTTTCCGACTTTCCGTTCACTATACACATCACCTATTTTGTTTTTTTTTTTTTAGTTCATTTTTTTTTCGATGTTCATTTTGTTTTATTTGATATGAATGAAACATGGTAAATTATGTATTATGCAACTATTTAAAGTCTTCAGAGCAAAGATAATTTCTCCAAAATAATGAATTTCATCTTGACAACTATCAAGGGGGTCCGATTTTCAAATATTGAGGGGGTCCGGACCCCTTGGACCCCCTCCCCCCCCCCCCCGGCCGCGACGCCCATGATTACCATTTCAGAACACAATAAAAATAGAGTAGATTTTTCTGTGAATGAATTGGTATTCTTATTCGAAGTTTCAATTTTCATATGTTCATCAATTGAGAAAATGCATAAAACTTATAAGCATTTTAAAAACTATCACTAAAATTTAAAATCCAGTAAATTACGCTTAAAACGAGCTGATGTGTGCATCAGATAACTTCCTTTTACTACAATTTTAATGTCATTTTCCCATTATTGGCAATTCTAATGTGATTCAATAGTTTACTCTCTAAATATCACCACCAGTTGGATAAATTAAAACAAGATTTTTTTTTAAATATCGCAAAATTTGTCGCCAACTTGGCGACAAAACTTGGCGACCAAAAGACTGGCGATATATCGCCAAGTGTCCGCCAAATTATAACACCACTTGAGTATACATTGCAATTAACAATGATTTCCCCCCAAAAAGGGGCAAAAACCCCCTTTAGAAACACCCGAATGCAACCAAAAGGAGAGGTGCACAACTATACCTCACTAGGAGCCTACGTACCGAATTTCAACTTTCTAGGACATACCGTTCTTGAGTTCTGCGACATACATACGCACATCCGCACATACGCACATACATACATACGTACATACGGACGTCACGAGAAAAGTCGTTGTAATTGACTCCGGAAATGTCAAAATGGATATTTCGGGTGTTTATACGTTCTTAGGCACTTACCCAACCCTTGGTCGGGTTGAAAAAAAAAAAACTCAACATTAATTCGGGGGTGAGCAAAATGGAAATTAAGGCCGACTTTTGAGTGAAAATTTTTTCATGAATACAATACTTCCTTTTTTGTAAAAGGAAGTAAAAATAGAGAAAGTGTATTACATATTCTAAAAGCCGCTGAGTAGCCTGAATGCAATGTTGGAGCACTTTTGTAAGCTTTATTAATACACTCAATGCCTAAAAGTTACAAAAAGTGCACTCCAAAGAAGAAATCAATTGAAAATCTGAAATTATTTATGTATTCGCCACAACTTTAATTGGGGTGACAGAAACTTGTATGAAACACAGGATGACTCTCATGTCAGTGCAGTAAGTTAAGCTGCTCAGGGACGTGCACAGAAATTTTGGGGCCCGTCACAAATAACTTTTACGCCCCCCCCCCCCTTCAAATTGTTTGCCCCTATATTTCACTCATCATTTTAAAAATATTGGGCCGCCTTCAGCTTCGGGCCCGCGCCAACAGGTGTCCCCCCCCCCCTGCAAGCCCCTGAAGCTGCTCATATTTTTGAATTCCTCTTTAAATTGAGAGGTAAAATTAGCGAAGTTATCCAAACATTTTTACTGAGACTCCAACTTGGTGAATGGTGAAATCAAGCATTATTTCACTCCTTGCTGTAAGGAAGTCAAATTCACTGATACAGTGAACAACGTTCATGAATCAACAAAGTATTATCAATGCAAGTTAAATTGGGTACAGCAAAACACAGATCCAACAGACATCGTTTTTGTCCGAAATTTGCAGTTCTTAAGCAAAAACCCAGCATAAGAAAACAAAAATCTATTTCAGAAGGTGATGAAGTTAATGCGGATGTTTTTCTAACTGTCTACAATTTCTTAATTTTAGCAAAACGAATTGTAGTGGAGCCACAGCACATATTTTCATCAAGCGCATAATTTTTAGAGTAAAAATCCATTACCATCCCATACGAGCGGCACACTTTTCCTTACCAAACGATATTTGCTAACTAGGATTTGATTTTGTAGTGCTTTACAATTGTTATACGGAATTCAAGAATATTATTAATTCATGTAATAAAAGCAGTCCATTTTGAAAAGCACAACTTTTTCTCTGGCATGAAAATTTAATTTTTTGAAAAATAAAGTCAATCCCGCGGGATTCGCACTTTACAATCCCGAAATCCCGCGGTACTGAATTCGGCGCGGGATTGGAAACCCTAGTATGTAACGTACAAAAAATTTTCTTTCATGAACAAAAAATTATTTTTGCATTATCCACATACACTGGTTATCATAAATTAAGGAAAAATCACAAAAATAGCGATAACTCTCAAAAATAAGCCAAACCGTGTAAAATTTCAATATGTTGCTGAGTAAGAGTTGCTCAATAAAACTGCAATATGGAAATTAGTGGCGCTGAAATTGGAGTGCGTCATCTGTGAGGAGCGAAAGAAGTCCACGTTTGAGAGCAAGCCTATAAACTGCGCTGTGATACCGCCATAAGAAATCCGAGATAACCATTTTGTAACAATGAATTCCAGGCATCATTTGCCTGCAGAACAACGATAGAGAGCCATTGGGAGACTAGAGGCAGGGCAAAGTCAAGCAGAAGTAGCCAGATGGCTAAAAGTGAGTCCTTTTGTGGTACACAGACTTTGGAGCCAATTTCTTACGACAGATTCGGCCTCCAGGAGGTTCAACCAATTACGGTCAACGGCTACGATGAGCGCCGATGACCAATTTTTGAGGTTATGTGCACGTAGGAATAGAGTCGCTACTCCGACTAATCTCAGATCCACCCTTACTGCATCCACTGGAAGGTTGGTGTCAATGTCAAAAGTACGCAGGAGGCTTTACGAAAGTGGTCTGTATGCGAGACAACCAGCCATTTGTGTGCCACTCACACCTTGTCGTGGAAGGGACCATTTACAGTGGGCACGACAACATATCCACGGAACGCCTGATCAATGAAGGGCTTTTCTCTTTACGGATGAGTCTATATTTAGTCTATTAAGCCATAGTAGGCATTATTTGATATGGAGATAACCTGGAACCCGTTATCATCCGTCAAACATCCGCGAAAGAGATGGTTACGAAAGAGGCTGTGTCTGGGTTTGGGGTGGTGTGTCTTTAGGTGGACGCACAGACCTCCATTTCTGACCAAAGGGAACCCTGAATGCTCAGGTTTATAGAGATGACATCCTTGATGCTTATGTGCGCCCATATGCCGGAGCAATTGGTTATGCTTTCCTGTTACAGAACGATATCGCAAGACCAAACAGAGCTAGCATCGTAGATGATTATCCTCAACAGGCTACAATTCTCCGCATGGAGTAGCCATCTCGATCCCCAGACTTGAATCCTATCGAGCACGTTTCGGATGCTTTATGAGACGTCTAAATGCTCTCAACCCGCCTCTCAGACCCTTGCCGCGCTTGAAACTGCTTTGCAAAAACGATGGCTCCCGCTTCCCGTGGAACTGATAGACCGCATAATTGACAGCATCACACATCGCTGCATGTGCTGTATTGCTTCTAGAGGGGAACATATACCACATTTAAGGTACTTTTCCTATAGCAAACTGACACTTTCGATTTGTTCATTTTAGGGATGTATTTACACAGCCATAATTGTCTGATAATGTATTTTTATGTTATTTTACATCTTACTATGTGTTGCATATTGTGGGTAAGTTTCATAAAATTCTACATGTAACTTTTTGAGAAATCGTCATTTTTCTGATTTTTCCTCAATTTATGATAACCAGTGTAGTTTTGCTTTGCCGTTTATCAGTCTCGTTGTTTGCGACTTAACTTTTACTTACTGCAAGCGTTTTCGTCTTGTTTGGGATCCTATTTTTTATAAAAAACAAAACAAATATTATATCTATAACCTCAAAGCGAAATCCAGTTTTCATAAATCAGCTAATTTTCTATCAAATATACTTTATCTTGGGAAAATGGAAAGCTGTAAAAATTGATTTTATCATATTCACAATGATTTAGCTATTAAGATGTGTGCTTTTTTCGCAGATTTCTGTAGAGATATAAATAAAATTTGCTGCGCATAAAATAATTCACATCATAAAAGTTCGCCAGATAATAAAAATATATATATACATTCCTCATTCGTTTTTCTATTAGATTACGAAACCAATATTGCACAAAACGCTTCCTCAAAACCGACATTTTGACCAATTCATTAAATACCTTAATCGCTTGCATCGCTGTTGTAATGTAACATTTTTATTAGGAAGATTCATATAATGAGCTTAATAAGTAAAATGCCTATTTATAATAAAAATAAATAATTTTGTTCAATCATCATTCGAAAAGAAAAAGAATTTCCTGTAGTATTATTCTTACACATTGCTTTTTTCCTTTGTCTTTCATCTGATACGACTTTAATTTATGGAAATATGTCACAAACTGTCCGTTATGTGTAGTGATTAGAAAGATGGGGGCGAAACACTGCGCACATTAAAAGTAAATAATAAATGCAGAACTTCAATGAATAGAAAATTGATTTATCAGGGTTCCTATTGACTCCAAAATTCTGTATTCCTCTCAAGCCCGTCATATAGGGGGTCAAGAGTGGGCAATTCCAACCACTGTCCTTACTTTGAGAAATCAATGGTTTTACATACATTTGGGCGTGTTTTTTATTGGGGGGGGGGTTGATAAATTATGCATTCTTTTCCGTCTAGGAGTATTTCAGTGAAACCCTGCTAACGGGCAGTTCTCAAATGTGGGGATCCCTCTTTTATCTGGCTAGTTTTTGATTTCCCGACAGGTAAGGAAGGCATTGAACGTAATGCACTTGAAACCCCGCTCTCGTACGGACACCCTCAAAAACGGACGCGGACACCATTTTGAAAGCCATTTACATTGATATGTCTTTTCATGCGGACAAATTATTTCAGAAATAAAAAATCAAATTTTGAGGGAAGCAGCCATCAGATCCCAGTGCTTTTAAGGTCTGGATATAAAGCATTAACCAGTTGACTGGTATTTAAGAACCCGGATGACAACCTGATACAACTGAAGTATTATGTCAGATTGTCTAGTAACTTGGATAAAAAGTTTGATATTGGAAAGAGGTGCAGTAAAACCTGTACAGTTGACCACAACTGTAAGTTGCCCACCCTTGTAAGTTGACCACCTGTCTAAGTTGACCGCAATTTTCAGGCACAGAATATATCATATAATTCAACCTCTATAAGTTGCCAGCTAATGTGGCGCACCGCAAGTGGTCAACTTACACAGGTTTCACTGTATGTTGTTCATGAGGAGGGAGAGGAATAATTCTGTAGATTTTCTGCGGATATCTTCAAATTTTGCAGGAATCGGCATTTTTTTTAAATTAGAAGTAGATTAAAAAAAGCAAACGATGCTTATTCGGCTCAAGACTGGACATTTTCGCTGGAAAAATTTGATGTGATGTCTTTACAAAATTATGCAAGAAATGTGCAGATATTTTGCAGATATCGACAAAATTTCTTCTTTAATTTGAAGATACCTGCAGAAAATTTACTGAATTATTATTGAAATTTTAAAACGCTGGGGTGTCCCAAGAGAAGGGAGGGAGTAACAAGGAAAATTTTGGCACCACAAATATTTTTATAACAATTCAAATTTGTTCAATAAAAATGTGACATCATTATAGACAGCCCCTTGCCTGAAAATATTTTTTTCAGTTCAAAAGCTAAATTCCTCGAATCAACTGCTACTTAGAGCTTTACTCTTTTTAAACTGTTCCCAGGAATGCATTCCCTTCCCTTCTCTTTTTATTCAGATTCCACAACACATTCCTCTACCTAATTATAACAGTATTGAACGCGTATGTTGTTGTTTGAAAGTTACACATTAGCAAAAATCAAGCTTTCATCTAACTTTCTTGAACGAGTACTGATTTTTAAATGCAAGTTGTCTTATGCTGCAAGCAGGGCCGTGCCAAGCCTGATCGGCGCCGTCGTGCAAATGTCTTTTGAGTGTCTTTATGCTCTGGCTTTTGGGGAAAATATAGTTAACACCTGGAGGGAGGTTTTGTAGATAAATTTTAAATAAAAAAAATACGTTTGGCATTCAATTTGTACAAAAAATAATGTGTGAATATTTAATTTCGCAATTTGGTGTACGTTTTTACTTCATATCTCGAAATTATTCTGAGTTCAGCAGCTCCTCTGATATGCTAATGCGTTTTGGAAGAAGAAAATATTTTAATATCTAAGTTAAAGCCTCTTTGAATATCTCTCTATAATCTCTAATTGATGAATAATTAATAAAACTTGTATGCCTTTCAAAACATGACAGCAGGAGCAGTGACGCAGCTAGAAAATAGTTTTAGGGGCACAAATTGAAAAAAAAAATCTCTTTTAATAAGATGGGTTCGGGAGTTCTCCCCGGAAAAATTTTGAAATTTATTGTTTGAAAAACGCAATTTTAATTTTAGACGGTCTTTAATGGTGTTATGGAGAAAAGAGGTATTAAGCGCTCTGCAGAAATTTATGGAAGTTGAAGCCTTAAAAGGTGATTTTATAGGTCATATTTATTGACGTTAGAATAAGGAATGGTACTCTGGGATTCTACCCGATCCTTTTATTTATTTATTTATTTTATTTATTTTATTTTTTTTTTTTTTTTTTGAAAAATAGATAGAAATCAATTTTTTTTCTCCCCTCCAATTTTTCGAAATTGAACTAAACGCAATTGTAGACAACTTTGAAGATTTTTACCCTCCCCCTGATGCTCCAACTGAAAATTTTCTCAAAATTAAAGTCCTAAAAACCTGAGCAGTATTCTATGATACTAGGAGAATAGGTTCAGAGGCTATTCTAACTTAAATTTTTCGTAAGTCATGTTTGAAAAAACTAATTTTTGATGATATTTAAGGATGGAGGTTTGGGGGCCCTTGCCCGATTATTTTCTGAAATTGAAGTCTTGAAAAAGTGATTGTAAGCGCATATTTGGTAATGTTAGGGCCGGCAATCTTTCGAAATTGAAGCTCTAAAAACGCAATTTTAAGTAATTTTCAAACGGAGTTTCAAGCGATGTTGCTTCGTATTCGGGAGCTAGCTTTCGTGAAATTGAAGATCTGGAAACGAAATTTGAGATGCTCTGTAATGCTTTTGGTGGAGGGGGGCGTATTAGGCAGGGTAACATTTTGAAAACTTTCTTATTTTCAGGCGAACTAGAGAAAAGAAAAGAAATAGGACGGAGGGGCAGTAGCTAACCAATTAGTAGAAATTAAAGTTTTACCCCAACAGCATATTTTTTTCCTTATTAAAATCACTTTGTTAGACACGTTTTTTCCCCCTTCGGTAGTAAATATTTTTGAAAAACAATCCATAAGCATTCTGGAGGGGAGGGGGCACGGGGCGGTGCAACCAAAGGGGTGCCCATTGGACCCCTACCCCCCTCTGGTCGCGCCACAGAACAAGAGGGTAATGATTATATTTCTAAATTAAAGGGTAATATTGCAGAGGATATTCCGCTTTAAAATCTGAAACTGAAACTTGCCGTTAAAACAAATCCTTCTAACTTACGAAATTGTTAAAAAGGCATTGAATTTAATATCTAAAACAAACACATTGTGCGAAGCTCTTTCTTTAATTTAATATACAAATAGTTGAAGAAAAAGGGGGTGGAGGAAAAAAGTAATTATAGTCAAGTCTTACTTTTCGGAACTAAAAAGTTAATCTAAATGTTTGTCTACAATGTATGAATATTACGCACAAGTAAAAGTTTCGGAATGCATATGCAAATGTGCTTACCGTATTTTTTTAATGTATGATAACATGATGCAGTGGAATTACCACGAACATTACATAAAAATAACAAAAAGACATTATTGCACGAATTATAATTTAACATATTCACTGCAAGAATTAAAATGGGGAATAGTAAATTTCTTGCGCTGCTTCGTATGCTCAACCTTGTGAAATTATAGACATACTGAAATAACATTCATGGCTCCACATATAAAGAAAAATGCTAATGTATGCATTAATTAGCATATCATGTGTTTTCAGTGTAAAATATTGCGCTTTTGAATAGCATATTCCGGTACAACAAGGCAATTTTTTCCCCTTATAGATAAGGGAAAGTTGTTTTAAGGAGGATTGTTTTAATAAGCAGTGTAATTTCACAGGTACTTCTGTAGATGTAATGAAGAGTTCAATTTTATTCTTTTGGTTGGAGATTCCCCCTCCCCCCTCCCCCATTTGGAGCATTTTTGATTGGTAGAGCTCGGCGCCTTTTTGACTCTGGCGCCGTCATGCGTCGCACGAACCTTGCACATAGGGACGGCGCGGCCCTGGCTGCAAGTTAACTATTCGATGGTGTTTAAATTATCCAAATGTATTAAATGTTCAAGTAAAATCTTCTTTCTATATGTTTTAAATCAGTACCTCAGAGCCAGAGCAATGTAAGTCACATAATCACCACTTTACAAGAGAGAGGAAAAACGGTTGTCTGGCGAATGCAAAAGATGTGACACACACACACACACACACACACACATATATATATATATATATATATATATATATATATATATATATATATATATATATATATATATATATATATACAGAGTGCAAATCTTCGTTGAATATTCCCGCGTCATTTCATTAAACCTCTGTCTCCACATCTCTTATTACGCTGCACGGGCGAGGCTGCATCTTCTTTATTTCATAAATTCACTTCACTTTAAATAAAATGAATTTATTCTTTAATTCGTATAACTCCTATTCACCGGCCCAGAGTTTAATGCCCTCCCAATCTATTCACAATAATTTGCGGGGAATGTATTAAAGAGAATGAATACATAAAAAAAAAGCGAGGAAACGTACGAAGAATTAAAAAAGATCGAGAGAAGAGAAATAAAACAAAAATAAATAATAATCGGCCGAAAGAATAGACATCGTCACGCACTTCACTGAGAGCGAGGCTATGGAAAAAAAGAATGACTATTTATTTTTCGTTTTATTCTCCGGTGATTGAATGGCGGGGGTCATTAGTTACCTGTGCGTCTTTTACACCTGTTGCGAACGGCTCGTTTTCCGCATCTACCTCGCTAAGAGTGTAATTGCGGCCGGCAAGGCTTGCACGACAGCGGCGAATTAAGTTCGATCGTAGAGTTTAGCGCGTTTTAATCGAGCTTTTCCCAAGCCGTTCCTTCTTTTAAATGCAGCCTCAAATTTAGATAACCTTGGCGCATGAAAGGACAGTTTTGCCGGGCACCAATTTTCGGAGATAAGAAACCGCATTGTGGTGGACAATTAGAAAATTCAACGAACTCAACTTGAAAAGAATCGGACTTATATTTCATTGCAGCAATCGGTGGCATCGGGCGACACTGCTGCGTCGAATGTTGTCGTTTCATAGTATGTGCAAAAAGTTTTTACTTCCTTTTACAAAAAAGGAAAGACTATAATATAAAAAGGAAGTAAAATTCGCGAAAAAAATTTCACTCAAAAATCGGCCTTAATTTCCATTTTGCTCATCCCCGAATGAATGTTGAGTTTATTTTTCATCCCGACTACACGTGGATGTATGCCTAGTAACGTACAGACACACGAAATATCCATTTTAATGATCCCCGAGTTAATTACGAGTTTTCTCGTGACGTCTGTATGTGTGTATGTATGTCGCATAACTGTGTATGTATTTCGCATAATTTGAGACACATAATTCTGTGCTGCAATGAGCTAAATGGGTATTTTTTAAGTTGTTGTAATGTTTTCCGTTTTTAGCAGAAAGGTAAACATTTTAAGGTGAGTCGGTACGCTGTGTACGTATAATGTTAAATTGCTAAACTTTATGCAACTTTTTTCTCAAATAGTTTTTGATGATAGAAACTTACAACTTCCCAATGTTTTAAAGAAATATCAAACAGCCTACTGATTCGACAGTTTGTGGAAATTCTTTTTAACAAAAAAAGTTTTTGACCATAAAAACAGCTGCTTGGGAAGAAGTGTGAGTCTTAAAGCAAAAATTTTCTTTCTATATAGGAACATATAAATAAAATGTGGTGAAATTTTCAAAGTAATATGTAAAGTAGTTTTCTAAAAAAAAGAACTCGAGTTTTTAAAATTGACGTTTTGAGAAGAGCGCGCTTGAAAGTATTGAAAGTACATTTTAATGCACTTCTGTCTCATTAATATTTAAATTGAATTATTGTATGTAGGCGTGTGTGTTTGTGTGTGGGGGGGTTGTGTGTAGGGGTATGTGTGTGTGTAGGCATGTGTATTTGTGTCTGTGTGCAGGCATGAATGTGAGGGTAGTTGTGTGTATGTGTATGTATGTGTATGTGTCTGTATGTATGCGTGTGTGTGTGTGTTTGTGTGTGTGTATGTGTTTGTGTGTGTATGTGTGTAGGTGTATGTCTGTATCTGTTTGTGAATGTGTATGTGTGTGTGTGTGTGCGTGTGTGTGTAGTTGTGTATGTATGCGCGTGTGTGTAGCATATGGATGCAACCGGTCGACGGTGATGCTACAGATGGTGCTAGCGGGAAAATAAAATGATAGCACATCAAAACAGTCAAGTGAGAACAATAAGCAATCGTGATTGCTCAATAAATAAATAAGAATTAAGGGCATCAACATCCCTTAATTGAATATCGACTTATCTTAGAATAATCTGACCAGTAAATGAACACCTAAGCACGATTTCATTTTTAGAAGTTAATATATCATTAAAAACTGTAGCGTTTTGCACATGACGTTAAAAATGTTTTATTAATATTTTTAATCATTAAAAAAACGAAAAAATACCTGGAAGAATGGTGTCGTTTCCAAAAATTTTAAAGTATTTTTTTCTGAAAGAGCATGCTTAAAAATATAGGATCTGACCATTTTTAAAATAATTTGTTCAAGTTTAATATTAAAAAACAATACTTAAATCGGTGCGGTTTCATTGTTTACGTTTCTGTCGTGTGACATCACAAATGATGAAATGCCATTCAGTGTTACCATTTTCACGGAGAAAAATATTTAATTCGCATCTTTACTCACGTGTATTGGCAACGATGTGGTTGATAGCAAGCGTAGAGCGAAATATTTAATTCGCTTCTTGATTATCATAACGTGGAAACGTGGTAGAAAAATGCGCCAAATTGCATCATTTGTGACGTCATAAAGACCACGCCTTGTTTGAAAAATCGAACATTTAAAAAAATTAATTAAAAAATAACTGTTGGGAAAATGAAAGTATTTTCTGGGTCCATGTTATTTTTTTTACTCATTCTATCAATTTCAGTAACTAAAAGTAGTACTTTTGACTGAAGGAAACAACCCCATTTTTAAGGTTCTACATCGTGTTTTCTGAGGAGTTTAAACTGGATCAGAGCAACCTAGTAAATGAACTCGTCTAATCAATAGACAAACACAGAATTTTTAGTCGTTTCCTTTTTTGGAAATGTACAGAATAGGGTTTTGTGATTTTTTTTTTTTTTTTTTTTTTGTCAACAGGGTTTTGCGACAGGGGTCTTGCGACACTCACTGATTGTCGCAAGAGGAGGTGAGGGTTGCAGCGAAGTGACCATGGTAACAATAATATGTATATAATAGAAGTAGACTAGAGTGCCGTGGGAAAATTATAATTCTTCAAAGAGTGCCACGAATTGGAAAAGTTTGGGAACCCCTGAAAAATTGAATTTATCTGGGAAAGACCTTTCAAAATTTTTATTCCAAAGAAAAAAACGAACTGTTTAATCACTAGCTGTGTACTTCCTTAACTCCTTCAGTCGGAATTATGAAATATTGTACCAAAAATGTTGATATTTGGTACTCAGTGTACTATGGTAAAGTGTATCTTATAGACAAAATTTTGAGTTTGTAGGAGAAAAATTAAAAGAGTTATGGCACGTCCAATATTCCAAACTTATATTTTTGAAATCAATATTTCATATACAAAAACGATAAAATTCCAAACAAACTTCATTATAAAATGTTCTACAAGCAGTTATAAAACATAATATAAGCGTTTGAAACGATTAATTAAAGATTATATATATTTTTTAAAAAATCAGGAAAAAACCTAGCTTTTCAGATGAAAATCCAAGGTTGAAAAAATTAACCACTCTCTATCTCTCAATCCTTATATGTCAGTGTTGTCAATCCCAAAACGAAAAAATATTTCACACATCATAATAAGCAGAATGTAAAGAGTCAACTACAAAAAAATCAACTAATTAAAACAATCAGCTGTTTAAAGTGGTTGTCTGGTATACCGGACACCAGGTCTGAAGGGGTTAAAAAAAAAACTCAGCGCAATTGGCAAATATAGACAACTCATTTCACAAGAAATTTCCAAAAAAAAAAAACATTAGGGTGAAAAAAAAATTCCCGCATCAGCATTAGTGGCTTGAACGCCGATCTGACAGAGAATCTGTGAGATGGACGACGCAGCATTTCAAGTGTTAAAACGAAATTCATCCTCCCCATCCCACAGGGTGAGAAGAAGAGGAACACCAGTCCCGGGGTATCCGGTTGAGTTGCCAGACTTGTCCATCTGTCATCATTACCTCTCCTGCCTTCGACCTACTCTGCCCGACGTTCTCTCTCCTCATTTCACCTGAGAGAACAGGTTCTGGGAAACCCTCGGTGGGTTCTGACCGTCAAACTCTTATCTCTCGGCGATCGTGAAAGGAAAGAATAAGTTCTTGTTCGGAATAAATTCATATATGAATATAAAATGACCATAGACGCCGAGGTTTCGCGATTCAAAATGTAAAAGGGGCAATAGCGAGGACAATAGGGAAGTTTTCGATTTTTCAATTTTATTTTTATTTGATAGAGTAACATTTATGAACATCATAGGTGAAAAAATTTTTGCGATACGATAAGTAGTTTTTTTTTAAATTAATTTTTAAAGTTCAAGCGCCTGTGACGTCAGATGGCATAGGAAGTGACGTCCGATAGGAGAGAAACGCTAGCGAACCGGTTCCCATGTCATGGGAGAAATCGAAGAACGTGCATTCGACTTCGAAGATGAAACGTAAAAGGCTTATCTCCTCGCGTTTCTGGAACATTAAACCTCTCATCCTATCGGAAATATTCGAATATCACCATTAATATTATTTGAGGAAGATTATTTAGATTGTGCTTTAACGAATCCGGCCTCCATAGTGTGTTCAAAAGGATTATTGAATTTCTAAAAAATAAAAATATCAACGCGCTCAAAATGTCCCTAGCGAAAACAAGGGATCTTCGGCGGAAGGCTGCACATTCGCGCCCTGTGACGAAGGCTCGTGACGTTTCAGAAGAGCGCACTTTTGCGCGTGGATTTTTAAAAATTCATTAAAAATCAACCACGGTGTTTTAAAATTCGGCGATGGTGAATTTTTTAGTTTTGAGGGTCAATTAACAATATGCAATAGCCAAAATATGAACATTTAATAGGTTGCAACTTCCCTATTGACAACGAGGGGAGTTCTAACTAACTCACTAATTTCACTCTTAAATGCCTGATTTTGTAAAAATCGTTTTAAAAGATTGTTCAACTTTTTTTTTCCTGGTTTAAACCATGGAGAATGTTGCGTCATCTAAAAGCAGACAGCATTTTAAAAACGAATATAAAGACAAAATCTACTTTGTATATAAAATCTTTTATACAATACTAGCTGTACCCGACGCGCGTTGCTACGCGAACCAAAAAATACATCATTATACTGATTTTCATGACAATCGGTTGAACGGGGCAGAAGTTGCTACTCTGCAGTGCCACCTGGTGGCGAGTGGCTTCAGTGAGCATATTATGCACCTTCTCCGTGGAAAAATACATATATATAGCAATTTTCATAATAATCGGTCCAGGTATCAAGTGAAGCCGTGACTATACTCAAATTTTGTACTCACGCAGTTTGCAAGATCAATCAATCGCTAAAAATATGAAATAGAAAAAGTTTTAAATCCCCCCGTTGCATGAAAAGCCATAAAACAATAAAGAAAGAATTTATTTGTTCAAACTCAAGAAAAATGGCAACAGCTAACTTCTTACCAATGAGATCTTTCACGCGAATTAATTTCTGCAGCCGATAATTTTACTCGTATTTATCCAATGGATTGTGACTTAAATTGGAATAAAAAAGGAACTATCGATCGGATTTTTTCCAAACTGGTCTATAAACATTCCCAGTACCAAAAATAACAAACGGTGAAAGTTTCAGTCAAATCTGCCGGGTAGTTTTTGAGTTCATGGATGACATACAGACAAACATTCATTTTTATATATATAGATGAACATAATTTATATACCATATGAACATAATTTATATACAATATGATTCATTATAAACTAACCAATATAGCGATTCTAAAGTAGGAGCGAGTACCTTGTGCTCAAATAAAAATGCTCATATTATGACCTCTGCTAACCATAATATTCTACTGGAAAGAAGTACAACTATTGTAGTAAACGAACGAACGCCGATTTGATTTTAGGAGTTTAGTTGTAAGCCGAAGTTTCGTTCACGATTTATAATCATTGGAAAATCAATTGTGATTTAATTCAGGTATGGGCTTACGGCAAAACGCAATTCAGCACTTAAGCTGCTAGCTATAAATTAAAAATTGATTTAGCAGCATCTTCAGTGTGTATTTTTGGGATTGGTATCAGCGCTTCATTTTTTTTTTCTCTCGTGGTATTTTAGAAAACAAAATTGTGTACGCTGCCAAATAGAAACAGGCTGCATTTAACGATTAAAAGGAGAAAAAGTTTTGAAAATGCTAACAATTACTTCTAAAAAGCGGGAAGAAAAATCGACACAATAAAAGCACAACATGCAAAAATCTTGCAGACATGTGATAACGTGCTTCGAAGCAAACGCCTTTGCTGGCCTGGTTAAAAGCAGGGCCTAATTTACCAATAAGCCCATGTGGTCTCGGCTTAACTGCTCCCTGCTCCAAAAAAATAATTATCGGCCAAAGCTTTAAAGGACTGGGAAGGGACTGTTTAATAAATTCAGCGACATTATCAAAATAAAAATTAGATTTACGACTCAAATAAATTTTCATGAACATGAGTAGAATAAAGATTGAATTTTTACACCCTAGGTACGGTAACCTATATCCATGCCTATGCAATGACAAAAATATGTGCATTTGGAGCTCTATAATTATAGTACTTTCTTCAACTGTGCAATTCAAAGAAGGCCTGCGAGTGTGTCAGGCATACTGTCCTAAAATTTCTACATCGCGCCAAGTGACAAAATAACCCTTTGTCAATGCATAACATTGTGAGCTTTAGCAGAGAAGCAATCCGAAAAACAAATATAAAAAATCCGACAACTTTTAGGCTTTCTTACATTCTGAAACTTAAAGGGTATATCTCTTACGCCTTACGCCCCAGTTAAATCGGTGGATTTTCAAGACTCGGGAAATCGTCAGAGTCCATTCCTCATGATCATATGATCATATGACATGTTAAAGGTACCTTGAGTATCTACTTGACTTGGTTGTTCGGGGCTGAATTAAATGCGCAATGCAATTCGCATCCTAAAACCCCAAGTGTCCCCATCTGGGGAGGAGTAAAAATCCTCAAGGGACTTCCGAAGATAGTGGTGCCATGTGAAAGAATGGTGACCAGTCCCAGGAGGATGCCATAGGTCGGCAAAGAGTGAGAAGTCACTACGCAGTACCATTGGAAACAATATTATGAAACTCGCAACTTTATTCATCAAACAAGCTGATGTGTGCATCACATGACTTCCTTTTACTCCAATTTAATGTCGTTTCCCCATTATTGGCAATTTTAATGTGATTCAATTGTTTACTTTCTAAATATCACCAACAGTGGGGCCAAATTGAAATCCAATTTAAAATTTAAAAAAACCGCCAAATTTGTTGCCAAGTTGGCGACAAAACTTGGCGACCTAAAAACTGGCGATATATCGCCAAGTGTCCGACAAATTATAACACCACTTGAGTTTACATCGAAATTAACAATGACTTCCCTCCTAAAAGGAGCAAAAGACCCCCTTAGGGACATCCGAATGCAACCAAAAGAGAAGGTGCACAACTAGGTCCCACTAGGAGTCAACGTCCCAAATTTCAACTTTCTAGGACATACCGTTTTTGAGTTATGCGAGATACATACACACATACATACGTACATACGGACGTCACGAGAAAATTCGTTGTAATTAGCTCAGGAGTCGTCAAAATTTATTTTCAGGTGTCTGTAGGTTCCTAGGCATATATCCAAGTGTGGTCGGGTCAAAAAAACTCAACATTCATTCGGGGGTGAGAAAAATGGAAATTAAGGCCGATTTTTGAGTGAAAATTATTTCACGAATACAATATTTCCTTTTTTGTAAAAAGAAGTAAAAAAAGATTTTTTGTCAAATCCCAAACACGCGTCTGAAAAATTTTTGTAATTGCTTCTGATTTTGACTTAACTGATTTTGTAACTGTAATAAGCATAAATAGAATCGACAGTGGTTGTTACATGATGAAAATCAAGAAGAAGAATTTCACAGCTGATATCCTGATGGGAGGAAACCCTGGAGGGTTCAAGAACAAGAGGTAGATCCAGATCAAGATGGAAGAAGCAGGTGGAAGAACTCTTTGCTGTAACCAATTAAAAAATTATGAAGCAGCTGATGGAAGCAATTGGGTTAAAGGAGGGCAGAGCTCTTGAAAAGTTATGCGGTGAATGATGATGATCTGAATATTATACTTTTACTAATACATGCCTTAAAAGAAAGCGTTCTTCCTCATATTTGCGAATGCTTGATATATGCCCAACCAAGCAGCAGTAAAGCAAATTCTCAAATAGGCAAACATACTTTTAATTACATCAAAAGACAATGCTTTATAACAAAATTAGTACATTGGATTGTTTCGCAAAATCCACACTTTATTATTTACTAGTGGTACCCGCACGGCTTTGCCCGTAATAGAAAATTAAAAGGTCTTTTGTTCGCCTGTATATTTACAAATAATTTATGGTGAATTTTCTCCCCAATTGGCTTGTGCCCATGTTACGTTTCCACGTTAAGATAATTTCGTAATTTACTCGTCCATCTTATAATGATTTTGTTCCTAAAATTGGAATAGAAAAAGAACCACATCGAATTTTCAAAAAATCGCTTCGAGGTGCACACCCCCATGCTACAAACTAACTTTGTGCCAAATTTCATGAAAATCGGCTGAACGGTCTAGGCGCTATGCTAGGCGCTATACGCGGCGTAATCGGCGCGTCACAGAGATCCTGACAGATAGAGATACTTTCAGCTTTATTATTAGTAAAGATAAAGATAGTTCAGCTGCAGTGGTTTCGGTCTGACGTTCCGAGTGCGTCATGATATTCATTAGATGACTATGACAGATAATTTATAGAGCGATCTCTGCGGGAATGGTACATTTAATCAAAACAAAAAGCAAATGTTTGCCGCTCTAATTGTTCAGTTATCATTATTTGAAATCATTATTTGCATAAATACAATTTATTTATTTTTTTTTAATTTGATCCGGATAAACGAGATTTCGTACCCTTAAAAAAAGCGTGATGTTTCATTTCTTGTTACCCCTCGCCACAAACTGTCACAATTACACGAAACTCCTTCCTCCCTCAATGCGTGACATCATTGGAAGCAGTGAGAAGCAAAGGGATGCAAGTGGACATTTTCAAGTTTTGAGTCAAACGCTTTTAAAGATAACGTCCTAGGTAGGCTTTCATTGAAAAGTTTTCCTATATCATGCTGGATAACAGAACCTACCAGCCTTCCATGGATACTAGTTCTACAGGGTGTCCCAAAAGGTCGTTTACAAACTTAACATGCAGCTCTGTCATATCATGATGAACAAGATTTACATAGGAACATGTGTTCCCAAACGCAATGTTGGCGCACTACATGCACACAAAGTCAGACACTAACGGATGCACAACATGTCGCATATCTATTACACAAAGACGGTTTTGCACAATATTTTAATTTTTAAGGAAAGCTTAAAGTAGTTGATAAAATTTCCGTCCCGTCAGCTCTCATAATCACGTTGCAACGACAACGCAGCGATCGGTGAAATCTTGTCCGAATGGATCGTTATTACAACGGTCGATACTTTGTCGTTGCGACGCGTGTATGTCAGCTAAAGGCAGCAAATTTCAACAACAGCTATAAGCCTTCCTTGAAAACTAAAATGTTGCGTAACATCGTCTTTGTGTAATAAATATGCGACATGTTGTGCATCCTTTAGTGTCTGACTTTGTGTGCATGTAGTGTGCCAGCATGGAGTTTTCGAATGTATGTTACTGTGTAAATCTTGTTCATCATGATATGACAGACCAGCATGTAAGGTTTGTAAACGACCTTTTGGGACACCCTGTATATCGTGCCCCAAGACAGAGGAGAGGTTCACCTATCATTTGTACTGGTTTTCTCTAAATTTTTAATTTTGCCACTTACATCCCTTGGCTTTTCTCTGCCTCATTTGTGGACAGCCCTTATAATGCTTCTTTTTTCTTTTAATGGGGTTGTTTCCTTCAGTCAAAAGTACTGCTTTTAGTCACTGAAATGGATAGAATGTGCAAAAAAAAAAATTGCATGGACCCAGAAAATACTTTTATTTTCCCAACAGTTTTTTTTTAATTAATTTTTTAAAATGTCCGATTTTTCAAACAAGGCGTGGTCTTGATGACGTCACAAATAATGCTTTTTGGTGCATCTTTCCACCGCATTTTCACGTTATGATAATCAAGAAGCGAATTAAATATTGCGCTCTACGCTTGCTATCAACCATATCGTTGCCAATACACGTCAGTAAAGATGAGAATTAAATATTTTGCTCTGTGAATGGCAACATTGAATGGCATTTCATCATTTGTGATGTCACACGACAGAAGCGTAAACAATGAAAGCGCACCGATTTAAGTATTTTTTTAAAAATATTAAACTTAAATAAATTATTTAAAAAATGGTCAGATCCTATGTTTTTAAATACGCTCTTTCAGAAAAAAAAAAACTTTTAAAATTTTGGAAACGACCCCATTGACATGAAATGCGCAACTTTCATAAATTATGAGAGGCGTTGTAGTCTCCGGCAAATGGAGGCTGAAAGAGGCAAGAATCTGCCTTGTCCGCGCTAAGTTCGAATGGTTCACATATTCGGCTAATTTCTTGAATCACCGCAAGGAGACGTATCCGAGCTCTAGAACTGTGAATGAACCGTCCACGTACGTGGATTTTGTGATATTTGATGATGACTTGGCAACAAATGGTGAAGTCTACTTCTTTGAGTTTAGAAAATACCATTGAAGTTTCCGATTTGTTAAACACATATATTTGCTTTTCTTAGAGGCAGATCAATTTTATGATTGAATCTACATATTAAAGCATTCCAGAGTATTGCGTCACTGAAACAAAGGATTCGTTTGAACAGCAAAAATCCGACAGTCGGCAGACAACTCGTTGTTTAAATAGCGCCAAACAATGGAGTTAATACAGCTGAAAAGAAAGCATGCAGTCTCATAAGTCTCTAAAAACCTCAACAACTTTTGATAATTTCCAGTTTAATATATATATATATATATATATATATATATATATATATGAAACCTACAAGAATTCTTGCTCCCCCTCCAAAAAAATTGCCAGACTAAAAGAAAACTTCGAAATGCTATAAGCTGATTATGATGATGATTATTATTATTTTAATTCAATTGGACACTTACGATAAAAGACGTATATATATATATATATATATATATATATATATATATATATATATATATATATATATATATATATATATATATATATATATATATATATATATATATATATATATATATATATATATATATATATATATATATATATATATATATATATACATATATATATATATATATATATATATATATATATATATATATATATATATATATATATATATATATATATATATATATATATATATATATATATATATATATATATATATACATATATATATATATGTATATATATATATATATATATATATATATATATATATATATATATATATATATATATATATATATATATATATATGTATAAATATATATATATATATATATGTATATATATATATATATATATATATATATATATATATATATATATATATATATATATATATATATATATATACGTCTTTTATCGTAAGTGTCCAATTGAATTAAAATAATAATAATCATCATCATAATCAGCTTATAGCATTTCGAAGTTTTCTTTTAGTCTGGCAATTTTTTTGGAGGGGGAGCAAGAATTCTTGTAGGTTTCATATAATTAATTAGTCTTGAATTTAACCGTCATGATTGGTATATAGCGAGTCACACAACTTATTGCCATTGCTTGAAAATTCTTTTTAGAAATCGCGTCTCCGGTAATAAGTATTATCGTCTGCTTCTTTCGAAAAATACGGAATTTATTTTATCGGTTTATTTTCTTTCCTTTCAATACTCTTCATACTTATTTCTGTATACTTTATTAATTACTACTTTATTACTTACTATTTAATTTATTTATACTTTTCAAATATAATTTTACTTTAAACTCTTTGATGTGGTCACTACGAATGATTATTCTTTAAAGAATATATAACTTAAGAATTTTGTACACAAAAGAAATTTAATTGAATTCATTTACAGTGTGTTTTTTGCTTTTCATTTCGTCTGTAATAAAAGTAACTGTTTTTTCTTCCTGATATTCGCAATTCCAGAGCTCGTATACGCTACCTTGCGGTGATTAACAACACTAAAGAAAAAGGTAAAACATTCCATTCCACGTGTTTTCTTTGGGGTAAATTACAGGCTTCTGACAGTTTATGATGTGATGTAATTTCAGAAGAACAGAAAAGAAAGCTTCCCACAAACACGATAAAAAATCACTGTCATTCACTAAGCGTCAAAGCAAGTTATAAGTTACGGCGTGTGTTTGTTTTACCCTTTTCATCCGCCATTAGACAGTGGCTGCAGCGCCCCCTACAGTTTATTGCAATTGCGAATTACAAATTTTAAGAGTATCTATCATTTAATATTACAATAATTTCTCATTGCACAGGTAATTCATTTTTTAATGATTGCTTGTGAATTATGGTGTTAATTTTAGAACATTACGAATTATTAGCGTTCCTTTTGTATGAGATTTACCATGAGTGAAGAATCTGAAAAGAAAATTTGCAAAATTACAACTTTTGGAAATACGGAATTGTATGGAGCAGAGAGATTCGAAACGAAAAGAGTGTTTCGAAAAATCATATGCAGTCGACTCCCGCTACAACGCGATCCGACTTACGCGAAATGGCTATAACGCGATTTTTTCACCAGTGAAGAATTTTCGGCCTAACGCGAATTCCTCACCCGCAACGCGAAAACTTTCGGTGGGGAATCGTGGTGCGTAAGTATTGGCTTTGTAATTCGCTACTATATATATATATTTTTTTTTTCGTGAGTAGACCTTCATCCCTTTCGCATCACTGAGAGCGGAAGATCCCACACCGTACTAGTCTCAACATCGCTTATACAAATAACTACTTCTTATTTTCCATTTATTTTTTTCATTCTAAATGAGAAAGTTAATTAAATATAATGACACCTAAGAGCGCTGTTTCATCTAAAATTAGTGAAGATAGTAAGAAAAAGAGAAAGTTTTTGACAATTAAAGGAAAGCTAAAGTTTTTCGATGCTAAAACTTCGTGAAACGCTGAATCTCAATTAAGTATACTTCGAAGGTAGCACGACAATTAAGTATGAGTGAATCTTCCATATTCCTTACATACAGTTAAAAGTCAAGAAAAGGAATCCTCTGTAAAAGTTTTCCGAGTAATATCTTATTCAAATGCAAAAATTTAAGAAATTGGGAGCTGCTCTTGTATTGTGAATTAAAGAAACCAGGAAGAGGGATGTTACCATATATGGAAACGTTATAAAAGAATTGGTAAAGCAACTGTTAAAAAATATATTAGAATAACAGTTTGATCACGCAGCATAAATCATTAGCATCTTCACTTTTTTAAGTTACAAATATCATTATTGGATCTACTGCACAGTACAACTTTTGTGCATTTGCTTTTCTTACTGTACACTGTACGCACCGTATACTGGTTTATTTTATGTCTTTCTTTCCCATTGATCTTTGATTTTGAGCATCGTAGTAGTATTTAATGCTGAATAAAACTTTTTTTTCAAATATAAATAAACATTCAGTTCTTTATGTAAGAAACAATAATGTATAGTTAAGAAATGGTTTTCAACATTTGAGGAGGTGTTTACAAGTGTTTAAAATAATTAAGTACGTTTATAAAAGTTTTTACACATATCTTTTTCCACAACGCGGAATTTCGACTTACGCAAGGGGTCTTGGAACGCATCCCTCGCGTAGGTCGGGACTCGACTGTAAATCAATGCTGTAAAACCTGACTAAAATCCTTCATTGCGAAATTTTAATTTGTCAAAAAAGAACTGCTTTTCGGGCATATAACGGGTACAGAACGCAAAGATCCTGCGTTCTGTACCGTTGAAGATTTTGCGCTTTAAAACCCAGCACAAAACAAACTAACCGGACCATTCCCTCCTGAAAGGCGAAGGTGACGGGGACTTTCCGGCAGTAGAACAAACCTTGCCGAAAAAAAATCGCTACAGTGTAAGAAGTATTAGCCTACTCGCACCGGAACATGACGACGGGTTCTTAAAATATTGCATGTTTAACATAATGGTGCATAAAAATGAACAGGTAGGTTGATGAATCGAAATTATACGCATAAATGGAATACAATATTATCTTTAATTTTTCCAGACAAAAATATTTTTGTCTTTTTCAATGGGGTTGTTTCCTTCAGTCAAAAGTAGTACTTTTTGTCACTAAAATCTATAGAATAAGCAAAAAAAAAAAAACATGACCCAGAAAATACTTTCATAGTCCCAACAGTTATTTTTTAATTATTTTTTTTTAATGTCCGATTTTTGAAATAAGGCGTGGTCTTGATGACGTCAGAAATGATGCACTTTGCCGCATCTTTCTACCGCGATTGCACGTTATGATAATCAAAGAGCGAATTAAAATTGCGCTCTACGCTTGCTATCAACCATATCGTTGCCAATACACGTGAGTAAAGATGCGAATTAAATATTTTGCTCTTCACAGAGCAAAATATTTAATTCGCATCTTTACTCACAACAACTGGCAACACAGAATGGCATTTCATCATTTGTGATGTCATCGGACAGAAGCATAAACATTGAAATCGCGCCGATTTAAGTAATTTTTTTTAAAAAAAAATATTAAACTTAAACAAATTATTTAAAAAATGATCAGATCCTATGTTTTAAAACATGCTCTTTCAGAAAAAAAATACTTTTAAAATTTTGGAAACGACCCCATTATGTGTTTAAAGGCTACTCCCGAATGAAAGTTAGTCAATATTTATACTCATACTAGCTACACCCGCATGGCGAACCCTTACTAAGAATTTTAAAGAAGTTTCTTAATTTAATAAAAATCTGCCTCCGAACTTTGGGGAAAAAATCCTTTAACTAACTTTAGTTAACTTCTTTTAACTAAAATACATACATCATTTAACTTACGATCCAAGTGCATTGCGTATAGTATCACAATTCCGCAATAGAATATTGACGACCTTCATTAAAAGCACTTAACCCCCCCCCCCTACCCCCTTCCTCATCAAGAAAAATGAATCAAAAAACGAAGTACTACAGTTAGGACAAAACAAAAATCCCTCTTGCGTGGACAAAAGAATTCAAGTAAAATATGCTTTACAATTAATGAAAACTCCCGATTCAAACAATTGTATAATTCCAATATGCATTACAATTGTAACGCCAAACAAAATCACACTCCCTCTCAGAAAAAAAGAATTTAATTAAAATACGCATTACAATCAGAGCAAAACGAACTTTACCTTCCCTATCACCAGAAGAAATCAAAACTTCCTGATACAATTACAGCATTCTAACACCCGATATTCTTTATCCTAATAGTAAAACTGCAGTAAGTATAGTTTCGAAAACCGTTTTTGAATTCACGGTCTTGAAACGTGAACCAGTAACATGTGTTCTAGTAGCTCAGTTGTTAAACTCAGTTGAGTCAAGGATTTTCGTGTAGTTTTTAACTTATATTTACTGTTCAAATACATCTTTAAATTTCAAACACACTTCATTTTGTGCAGAAAATAAAAGTTATTTCGAATGATTTCTAAAACGCCTATTAAATACATTATTCATAGTAAAAAATCTATAAATTATATTAATTTGATTTGATAAGTAATATAAATTAAATTTATTTTAAAATTTTTTTTTTAATTTGTTTCAGCAACAGAAATTGTTTCGTCCCTCAATGCAATGGTATTCTCGAGCTTCTCAAAATAATGTTAGTTTTCATTATTTCCCTCTAAAAAGTGAGTTGATTGTCGTAAATGGCGAAAGCGTAAACACAAGAAAACTCTGGATTAACAAACTTCGCATCTGCATGAAGTTATCAACGAATATGCTTGTCTGTCGAAGCTCTTTTTATTTATTTATTTATTTATTGAAAGAGGATAACGTTACAAAAGGAAATTTTTTTTATTGTTTTGTGTGAATTTGTAAGACTGTGTTTTTTTTTAAAATCTTAAGCTCGAAAGAAGGATTTGATAACATTAGCAGAAGAATTAGGGCTTTCATCTCCGCCTAGTTTAAAAACAATTAATTTAACTAACCTTATTTTACTGCAGCATTAGTTTCAATGGACAGTATGCAAAATATTTTCTTGAATATATTATCGTGGAACGAAATGAAAAATGTTTGACGCTGAGAATTTTTATTGCGAAAATACTGCGCCAACTTTACTTTATTGCTTACATTATCAGCTGAAGAGTTTCGCTAAAAGTTTGTTTAGGGTTATAGTTTTAGTATTGTGCGAGCTAAGAACCCTTGGCGAGATTTTGCATGTCAGTAAAAAGTCGTTTTTATTTTTTATCATGTGTAGATTAAAATGGTAGAAAGATTAAAGAATTCGATAAGTTTAAAGAAATAATCCAAGATCAATTAGAAAACTACCATAATGTATACGTGAGAATTTTATTGATGATGCATGACAGAATTAAATCATAATTCAGAAAGTAGAAACATATGAAGCAGAAACAATTAAAATTAACCGATTGAGCAATTTGAGAAATAACTCAGCTACAAATGTAAAACAATTAGCGCTAGCCAAACAAGACAAAGAAGTATCATCTTCCTCTTTTGATAACACCGATAAACAAAGGTTTTGTTACATGAAATACTTATCGTGTTCTTATGGCCACAATGAAAATGTAGTTCCATCAAGAATTGATAAATATCGAATTCAACATCGTGGAAATGGCTGCTTACAACTACGAACTGCGAAATTTGCATTAATTTCTAACGTTTAGTAATGTTTCTTGGATTCTCATTTTTTTCTACGTGGGCCAGAATATCCACAAGACTTCCAAAATTAATTTAAAAAGAATAAAACAAAAAAGCTATGCATGCAAACAAAAATTACTAGGCTTATCAGCACTGTCTACGCTACGGCGTGCGTTTGTTTTACCCTTTTCATCCGCCATTAGATGGTGGCTGCAGTGCCCCCTACAGTTTGTTGGAGTTGCGAACAGCCAATTTGAATTAAATAATAATTTTACAATTTCTATCTTCTCCTAAAGAATACTAAAACTTTTTTTTAATGACTAGCGTTCATGAAAAAGATTACCACAAGCACCCGATTATCCGTGGAATTGAGTGGCACAAGCGCCGGGAATAATAAAAATCGCGGATAAACGCAAAACGGCTAAAATGAGGGACTAATAAAAGAAAATTTGTTGTTCCTCAAAAACAAGGCTGCATTGATGTTTAATACTTTCCACAAACGGAAAAAATACACAGACCAGTAAAAATGCTTTGTATTTTTACTTAGCAGAACTTTACATCAATAAAGAACAAGTGTATGTACGATAAAGAAAGCACACTAAATAAAAAATTAAAATATTATTTTTAATTCTGAAATTTTGAATTCAAATTATGTTTTTTGCAATCACAAGTTGCAACACGAACCTACTCATTGGAGTCATTGTTTCTAGAAACGGCTCCTGTCCCCCCAAAACCTGCCCCTCCTCCTGGGCGGTTACGTGTGTATAGTGCTGTATGTACGTGCATGTGTATGCTTTTGTGTGTGTGTAGACCTGTGTGTATGTACGTAGGCGTGTGTGAGAGTTTGTATGTGTGTGAGTGTGCATGTGTATGAGCGTGCATGTGTGTAGGACATGGACACCACCAACCAGGAGCAGCGGATTCCGGGGGACAGTGCTCAGGACCAGACTAGCCGTTCCTGCACAGGCCCCTGGGCGGTCATTCCAAGCTCGTCAGCTTGCGAGATCGAGATTCTCGCTCACGTGATCGGTTGTGACGTAGAAATGTCACAAAGTAGTATTCTAATCTACTCGAACCTAGCCGCAAGCTAAGTTCGAGTAGATTAAAATGCTACTTTGCGACATTTCTAAGTCACAACCGATCACGTGAGCGAAAATCTCGATCTCGCAAGCTGACGAGCTTGGAATGACCGCCCTGGTCAAGCTGAAAAAGGAACCAAACGCCAAGGATGGTCAAGTGAGAACAATAAGCAATTCTGATTGCTCAGTAATTATATACATAAATGAAACAAATACAACTGAGTTTACATTTACAATTTTTCGACAAAAAAAAAACTGCCATTGTTGTTGTACTTTTTTTTTTTTTTTTGCTACGAAAATACATGTTCCTGATTGTTTAATGATTTGGGGATAATCCGCTAGCGAATAATTCGGGAGTTTACTGTATGGCTGTAGGTTTTATACTCGTTACTTCTTATATATTTTTTCCATCCATATTCCAACCGCAAAATATAAAATTCGAATGCCCCCACCCCTCCCACCGCTTCTCCATCCAACCACAATTTTTATTTTCAAAATTAAGTAAACTAATATCATGAGTAAATTATTGGAGAATGGGGTCGTTTCCAAAATTTTAAAAGTATTTTTTTCTTAAAGAGCATGCTTAAAAACATAGGATCTGACCCTTTTTTAAATAATTTAATTAAGTTTAATATTTTTAAAAAAATACTTAAATCGTTGCGCTTTCATTGTTTACACTACTGCCGTGTGACATCACAAATGATGAAGTGCCATTCAGTGTTGCCATTCACAGAACAAACTATTTAATTCGCATCTTTACTCACGTGTATTGGCAACTCTGCGCAAGCGCAGAGCGCAATATTTAATTCGCTGCTTGATTATCATAAGGTGGAAACGTAGTAGAAAGATGCTCCAAATTGCATCATTTGTGACGTCATAAAGACCACGCCCTGTTTGAAAAATGGGACATTTTAAAAAATTAATTTAAAAAAAAACTGTTGGGAAAATGAAAATATTTTCTGGGGCTATGTTTTTTTTTTTTTTTTTTTTTTTTGCTTATTCTATCCATTTCAAAGACTAAAAGTAGTACTTTTGACTGAAGGAAACCACCCCATTTCTATTTATTAATGGATTATTGGTGGAGTGAATTCGAACATAAACATTTTGTCTCTAATATTAGAATGGAGTAAGTGTAGAACATGCATAATAAGTTACTGAGTTTCTTCACCTTGTTCTCTAGTAAACATCTTAATTGGACAGTTTCAAAAATATATTTTTATGATTCAACCGTCACAAAATATCCTGCATGGAACTGCTAAGCTTCGTTAACTAAGCTAAAAAAAATTATTGCTCATAGCATCTCCTTAAAATTATTTTATTTTTAGTTGAGTCTCGACCTACGCGAGTTATGCGTTCCAAGACCTCTCGCGTAAGTCGACCTTTCGCTTTGTGGAAAAGTGTTAGCATAGGAAATTATTTTAAACACCACCTAATTATTTTAGGCATTTGTAAACACCTCTCAAACTGTTTTTGGGTCGGTTGGGGTAAGTGGGACCCCTTTTCAGAATAGTTCGTTTTTGAAATCTTATACAAAAGTTTTGAAGCCAAAAAGTTCAAACTTATTGTTTTATTTTATCTTGGACATTATTAATGGACAAAAGTTCATCATTATTTTTTAAAATAATGCTCTAAATAGTTTTAACGGTTATATTTTTCAAAAAAATGGATTGGTGTACCTGTACCCCATAGTAGGGGGTTAGTGGGTCCCCCCTCCTTTATTTAAATTAAAATGAAACATATCTAAAAAAGAGGTAAGGGGATCTTACATGATAAAGTATGTAAATTTTTAGTGGTTTTTTTTTTTTTTTGTAAATGCACCCATTTATGAGATATTTATTGTCTTTTAAATCTTTATCACAGAAAATTTTAAGAAGAAAAATGAAACAAATCCATTTGTGTAGTTTATTAAAAGCCTGTAGGTATATATTTTACTTTAGCATAAAAAGGTGTGTTTAATGAACGTAATACATTTGATTAAGATCAATTTGAGTAAATTTGCCAAAACTATAAGTTGAAAAAGAAATAGAAAGCACTAAATGACTGCATCTATGTAAAGTTGGCTAAGGAAGAACCATTATCGCTTCATCCTCAGTAATTATTCAAACATCATCTGCACTATGCCAATAAAAAGTGTCGCTATTTCTATTCGTTCTTACAAATTCAACAGTATTTTTACTTCCTTTTACAAAAAAAGGAAGTTCGCGAAAAAAATTTCACTCAAAAATCGGTCTTAATTTCCATTTCGCTCACCCCGAATAAATGTTGAATTTCCTTTTTCGACTTGACCACACGTGGATAAGTGCCTAAGAACGTATAGAGGCGCGAAATATCCATTTTGACTATTCACGAGTTAATTATAACGAGTTTTCTCGTGACGTCTGTATGTACGTAGGGTAACACCCCCAGTAATTGGCAGGTCACCAGTAATTGGCACTTCCAACATAAATGTCATAAAATAAGATTCATATCCAATCTTTTAAAAGTAGAAGGCAGACCTTGTGAAAACAATGAAATTGGAGCGACCCCCTTTTTTGCAGCAAGCCATTCAATTATTTTGTTCTGAACCCAAGACCTTGCTTTCAAAATTTTAAGGGAGCCCCCCCCCCCTCTCCACCCGTAAACAGTGGCGGATACACCCGGCGGGCAACCGGGCATTTGCCCGGTGGGCCGGTCATGTTTCGGGCCGATCAATTGCCCTGTCTACAAACAGTAAAATGTAAATACCGCTACGTAAATCCTCTAGCTTCGATCCCTCTTTACACATGGGCTCAAGCCCGCGGATGGAGGGTGCAAGACCGTCGCTAAGGGGGCCGAGGGGGTGCTACACCAGCCCAGTTTTTCAGAAATGGGGCCGCCAATTTTATTTTAATAATGTAATAAAAAACAGAAAAACAAGGGCAGTATTTAAAAGTTAAAATACTTTTGTCCATTTTTCAATTTCATCTATGAATTGCAATTCACATTTACTTTACTTATGAATGGTAATTTACAATTGTTATGAATTGTAGTTCATAACAATTGCAATAAAAGTGACAAAAAGTATTTTTTCAATAAAGCTTTAACAGAAAATGCCATCTTAAAACACAATTTGGAGATATCCAAAATTCTGTATTATGAAGATTATTCAAGTAAAGACCTCCTAAATGTGTGCGTTTCTAAAAAATTTTTGCGAAAAATAAAATATTCAGTTTCTTTCACTCAATATCCCTCAAAGGGTTCAACTCACGGTTGAAGACCCTTCAGTTTAAAAATGATTATATAAAAAAATATGATTCTCAGGGGCCGCCGGCACACCGACCTTTTCTACCATTTACCTTTCCTATTTTTTAAAAATGAAAAATATCATCCTGAAAATCAGAGTTATGTACACAAAAAAATACACAGGTCCCAGAAATATGGTTTATCTAGGAGAAAAATTAAAGCATAGCGAGAGAGACTGAAAATATATTGAAATTAATAGTCACACCAGTAGTTCTAAATGTTTGAATGAAAAAAATCATGTATGAATCGAAAATTTAAAATAAACTTTATCAAGAGGTGAAGAAGGAATGATATTTAAATAAAATAGAGTAAAAAAAAAAGGTCAAAGATCATTAAGGTTATTTAAGGTCACCAAAGCACCAGATCAGTTCAAGAAAATTTTTTTTACCTGAGGCCGCAGATGGCTTGTATTTCAAGCAAATAAAAACACTGGGCTGTAAATTGAAAATTTTATTATAGAAAATGTAAATGTAAATGGTTTTGAAGGAGAACACTGTTAGAGGGTGTTTAATATTTTTTATCAATAAAATAAATAAAAGAAGATTGGGACGTAGCCAAAAGGGATGAAGAGAGGGAACCAAAAGCTTATATCTTCCTTTTTAGTCACTAAAGCTTGCCCAAAGTGCGTTTTTGAAACTTAGCTTTTAAAGGAATTCCTGGGAAAAACTCCCGAACCCCATTCCTTAGTTTAACGTCATTAAAGAAGGCCTACAATAGCGTATTTGGGATTTCAGTTTCAAAAAACTTCGAGGAGAGTATTTCCGCCGCAATTCACCTAGAAACGTCCCCACCCCATTATTAAAGAGCGTCATATATCAGTGTCGAAAAAATTTCGGAGGCCCCTT